>NC_045964.1:14134409-14346866 GCF_010909765.2 Amblyraja radiata | reverse complement strand
GGCTGAAGGATAACCTTAAAGACTTTATAAAATTATGGGAGGTGTAGATAGGGTAGATTGTTATAGTCTTTTTTCCAAGGATGGAAAGTCAGAGACCCTTACAGCATGGAAACAGGCCCTTTGGCCCAACTTGCCCACACTGGGTTGTTTCTTGCTGTCAGCGATGGCTTTGTCCACTCCCCGTTCGACCATGGCTGCCTGCTTCTCCCGTCACTCCTCCTGCAGGTGAGAGGGGAGGGAACCCCACGATGACTGAGCACGTTCTGCCGGTGGCAGCCCGAAGATAGCGCTGGCGCCAGGGGCTAGTAAGTGAGCCACAAAAACAGCTGTGTCACTGGACCGTACGGTGGGTGAAGAAGGGCTCGCTGGTGCACCTTGCAAGTCGATGGAGGGCTTAGAACCTGGGCTCTAAACGACCGGAGAGAACAGTGTGAGCCAGGGATGGGTCGGCAGGTCCGTCCTGTATATCCAAGATCCATTATAAGGGTTGTCATAAAAACGAGGGTTTACTGGATGTCTTTGTGAAACAGTTAGGAGAGAAGATTCAGACCACTATTAAAATGGGATTTCGCGAAGCAGTAAAGTTCCCAAGTAAATTACAGAAGGTCTGTCAGCAAGTTTAGAGCTCTAGAGGGTAAGCGGAAAATTGAACAGAATGGTGGGAGGAGGGGTTATGAGCTGGTGCCTGGGGGCAAGCAGAGTTGACACATGAAAAACTGACAACATTGAGCCAGCAGATAGAATTAGACAAGGTCAATGAGGGATTTCAATGTTTAAATGTAAACAATTAACACTTTTACGATGGAGGGACAGGTCCGGATAGAGGGTTCATCACTCGCAATGCCCTCTATGACCGCTCAGATAATTTAAACTGAACTCTTGTCATTTTGTCTGGATTATTGGAGTGGACAGACTATCAGTTTGAAAAAAAATCGATGTTCAGCCTGTAGTTGATGCAGGTACTATCTCAACGTTTAAAATATATTTGGACAGGTACAAGGATAGGATAGGTTTTGGAAGGATATGGCCAAATGCAGGCAGTTGGGACAAGTGTAGATGGGGCATGTTGGTCGGCATGGGCAAGTTGGGCCGAAGGGCTCGTTTCCACAATGTATGATTCTATGATTCGATGACATTGATTAAAATAGTGTCATTTTGGATGGAGGTGAGAAGATTTACTGAATGGGCTCCCTCTTCAGATCAGGGGAATGTTAATTCTGTATGTCATGGCCTATCATGTACAGCCAAGATTAGTAGGGCAACTATGGATTGACAGTAACATTCGTTCACGATGAATGGCTATTTGTTTTTTGCCCGCAGTAGTGAGAACTAAGAAAGAACCTTGATTACATTGCATCATTCACACCTCAGGATATTTTCTCAACTCTTTACCACCGAGAAATTATTTTGTCACCGTGTGGCCACTAGAACAAATGAGACAGTCAGTTATTGTACTGCAAAGGCCTAGGAACAGCAAATGAAAATCCAAAACTGCAATGCTGCAAACTTGCAATAAAAACTGAAAATGTGTTTAAATCAGTTTCTGTATCAATTAAACTTTCACAGTGAAAGGCATGCCAACAAAATGTTGGTCTTGAATGATGTCACATTATTATTCCAGTATGTATATGTATGGGTGTTAGTGGGCTGAATGAATGAATGAATCTAAAAATGGCTTGCATTCAGAATATTCAATTGCATTAAAATATATCAGAATCATCTACTTCAATATTTTTTTTAAAAGCTGAATCCAGATATACCACTTATATACATTGCAAATGTAAATGATTATCTGCAACATAACGACATTCTCCTGGTGAGGAACATAGAGGACAGGACAGCAGAACCAAGAGATTATTTTGAAATGATAAAATGTTGCTCTTGTTCATCAAACAGATGCTTTGTTCTAACAAGTGAAAAGAAGGAAAATTACCTGAACAAGCTGCTGATTCTTGCAGTACTCGGTTGGCTCTTCCAGGTAAGTAATCAAAGTTACATGATTTGATTTAGTGTGTGAAGTGACTGGATATTGTGTCATGTGCTTTTCAAATGTTTGACTGATTTCTAATTTATAAATGCAACAATTCATGAATAGGATTAATTGGGCTGCCAGGTTTCGCTTCAAGATTTTTTAAACAATGTGTTAGGATTGCTCTTCCCTATTTAACAACTTTGTGGGAGCATATTCACCATATGTGATGAGATTGTTGCTCTGATTGAATGCATTGGAGCTTTGGTATAGATAGTTTCAAATGCACCCTGGTCACTTCCTCTTCTCCCCACTCCCATCGGGCAAAAGTTACAGAAATTTGAAAACTCATACCTCCAGGTTCAGGGACAGTTTCCTCCCAGCTGTTATCAAGCAACTGAAACGTTCTTTCACCAGCCCTCCCATCTAGCTCATTGGAGACCTTTGAACAATCTTTAATTGGACCTTATCAGACTTTAATGTTATATCTTGCACTAAATGCAGTACCCTTTATCCTTCATCCTTGCCCTATGGACGGTTTGATTGTATTCTTATATATCGTCTTTTCACTGACTGGATAGCATGCAAACCAGAATGTTGCCAGGATTTGAGGGCCTGAGTTATAAGGGGAGAGTGGGCAAGAGTATATTCCTTGAAGTGTAGGGGGATGTAAGATGCTCTTACAGAGATGTATAAAATCATGAGGGGAATAGATAGGGTAGATACATAGTCTTTTACCCAGAGTAGGGGAATCAAGAGCTACCATATTAACACTGAGAAGCTCCTGAAGATAACTGAAAACACAGTAAATGGACAGTGGAATCTATACAAATAGCACGACATTGCTCAAGAAAAAAATTCCACGTCCGTTTATTTGCCTGTTTTGCTCTAGCAATTGAAAAATTTTCCCATCAATGATTTGAACAAAGTAAAATCGTCAAAATTTAGAGAATTTCAAGGGGTGATTACGGTTGTTCATTAAACCTTTTGTTTAAATTATTTAATTTAAGGGCCTCAACCCTCTTTTAATTTGAAACCTATTCATACCGTTTTCTCCTTCCTGTCCTAGTTCTATATTGTTGGTTTTATTTATGTTATTTGAAATTACTCACCACGTAACTGTCTTCTCAGTACGTGCACAGTTTCATGAACATACTAGATTTCTTTGACCTGTACTGACATATCCCAAGTGTAACAATGGATTTCCCATTGCTGTTACATGATGATTAGACCGTTTTGAGTGAAATCTTTGCAGAGGAGTTGGAAAGCACCTATTTTGGCCCATCAAATAGCTGCAGATTGAATCCACAATTTGACTGAAAGCAGTTCCCCGCCCAAGAGCATTGCACTGTGATATTTCAGTCACCTGGGGGATCAGTAATGGTCACTTTAATGACTGGGCCTCAGGATTTTTTTTTGAATTCATGCGGCTTGACCCCCATGCTTTGGGGGCATTAACAAAGATTGGGATTGTTGTAGGTGCATGGGCATGGTGAGCCAATGGGCCTGTTTCTGTTCTGTGTGATTCTATGACAAGCAGGGTCTGCAATCCATCCAATATGGGTGGGATTGAAGCTGGTTCATAACTTAAAAAAAGGTTTGTTATTCATACAGCAACCTGCTGAATTGCGAAGTATGTGTGCAAGTGTGTGGAGCGAATGGATGATAATACACAGTCACAGTCATACAGCATGGAAACAGGCCCTTTGGCCCATCTTGCCCATGCCGACCAACATGCCCCATCTACACTTGTCCCACCTGCCTGCATTTGGCCCATATCCCTCTAATTCTATCCTATTCATGTACCTGTCCAAAAATGTGTTTTAATGTTGTGATAGTAACTGCCTCAACTACCTCCTCAGGCAGCTCGTTCCACATACCTACCATCATTAGTGTAAAAAAAGTTGCCCCTCACATTCCTACTAAATCTTTTTCCCCATCACCTTAAACCTATGTCCTCTGGTTCTTGACCACCCTCCTTGACTCCCATATATTGAAATTCAAATTGCCCCCACTTGATTATGTTCCGTCATATCATTTGAATACTCTACACCACTCACAAATCTGAGGTCTGCACTGGAAAGAGATTACCAGGTGGACAGAGTAAAAGATTTAAAGATATGCCCAAAGCCTCCTTGAAGAATGCAACATCACTGCAGACTCCTTGGAATCTCCGGTCCATGACTGCTCAAAGTAGAGACAGAGCTCAAAAGGGATGGTGCAGTTGGTAGAACTGCTGTCTCACAGTGTTTGGGTTGATTGCTGACCTCGGGTACGGTCTGTGTGGAACCTTTTTGTTCTCCCTTTAATGCATGGATTTCCTCCAGCTGCTCCAGTTTACTCCCACACCCCAAAGATGTGTGGGTTTGTTGGTTAATCGGCTTCTGTGAATTCCTCCTAATGTGTAGGAGTAGATGGGAAAGTGGGATAAGATAGAACTCATCTGAGTGAGTGATCGATGGTTGGCATGGACTTGATGGGCCGAAGGACCTGTTTCCATGCTGCATCTTTCAATCAATCAAGCATTTGAGAAGCTTAAGACCACACATTGAAGCACAGAATCCATGTATCCAACAGTTGGAGCATACTGCCCCACAAACTAGCCGCCCACCAAACCCTGAGCCACCTCTTGCTCTTTGCGTTGTTGGACACAAGTCATTCACCTGTTAGAGGGACTGTCTAAGAACAACAGGTACCAAGTGGGACCACAATCCCCACTGTAACACTGCACAGTACAGATTCAATTGCTTGACTATCTCCTGAAACTGTGGGCACTGTATGAAATGATATTAAATATGCGTAGGGGGGGGCAAATGTGGTACTTGATCTACCAGTCACCCTTCCTTGAATTCTGACCATTAAGGTCCAAAGCAGCACTCAAGGCTGTTTGGAAAAAAACATATTAAAAGTTGAGGACACAAACACTTTTACTTCTATGACTCAGGATGTTATGTTGGAAAGTTAATTAGCCACTGTAAGTTGCCCCAAGTGTGTATGTAAATAGTAGAATCTGTGGAGTTGTTCAAAAGAATGTGTTGAAATACATTACAGGAAAATTAGTGAGGCAATGACTTTGAATTGAGAGCCGGCTTTGACAAGATGGGCTGAAACGAGATGGACTTCTGTGTCATCAGAAAATGTGATTAAAGTTGAACATATAAAGTTGAAAAGATAATATCAGAGAAGGGTCTCAAGATCCACCAGGGCAGCGAAAAGTGCCTGGGAGAGCTTGGTGTGGGGCCTCACATTGACCATTACCTTCTAAGCCCAGTGGCAGGTTAACCACCACAGTCCACAAGGTATCAGCACCCCAGGCGAAGCTCTACCAAGTACTGTCCCACCAACAGACACGAGTCCAGAGCCCAACCAGCCACAGTCAGCGGTAGAGAGGAAGATGGAAGGAAAAAAGCAGAATGGAGCAGTCACTGGCTTTGGCTGAAGAGAAAAGATGCTATCTGGGCTGCCACGTGACCATCTAGAGGCTAACCATAAGACACACACCCAGGGCTGATCACCCTGCGGTGGGCCTGCCTCGACTGAGGGTGTCTTGTGATAAAAGGCCGAAACACCCAGTGATGTTGGGGTACACAACTGAAGATGTGTCTGATTGGTAGCAAAATCACCTAGTGGTCACCCCCAAGAATTCCGGGTGTCAGTTGTGGTGAAGAACCTTGGGGATTGTAACATCCAGTCCTACTAATCAATATTCCTTGTTCACTTTCAAAAAATGTCTCTCAGCTTAATGTGGGACTCTCAATTCACGTATGTATGTCTGTTTCCAACAAAATTAAAATGTGGAAAGAGTAATTCAGAGTCTTACAGCCTATGGTAGTCTTTGCCCACAATTTTAGGGAATGATTTGAATGCCAATGAGAAGCCTGTCCCGCCGGGGTCCAGGTGCCCGTGCCTGACTACAGGAAAATTGGTGTCCCATGTTCACATCACATGGCACCAACAACTTTCCATCCTGAATGTCAGCAAACCTAATATTCAAGTGAATGATCAGACCTTGAAACTTCACATAGAATCGCTGAGGCAAGTCACTTTAGTACATTTTAAAAGAAAGCTTGCTCAGTGTGTGACAGGAAAAGTTTAGAATTTAATGATGTGGAGTAGGAAGAACTCCAGCTGAACCAAATTGGGCTGAATGGTATGTTTATGAGTTGCAAATTCTGTTGTTAATTGGAATTTTATTATTCAAATATTTGCAAAATAGCATCGATTTCATCCATAAAAGTTCAATTAATCCTAAATATGGGCAAAATTTCTATTTCCATTTTGAGAGGTGAGGCCTTGTGAGAACAAACTAAGAATAAACTAGATTTTGAAAAGTCTTCGTCAAAAATTAAATCATTGTTGCATTGTTGAAATCTTCTTAGATTCCTGTAGTTCCTGAAGAAATATTCTTCAATGAAGAGAAGATTGATGAATTTGGAACCAATGTATCGGACCAAGCCTTAGTAAGTAATCTATCAAAATGGATTTATATCTCCAGGTTTTATTATCCCAATCTGTAGCAAAATGATTATGTTATTTGAATATTTTTAGACCAACTTATTATTTGTCGTTTAATTAGATCAATCATAAGTTTAACAAATTGCTGAATAATGACAATCATGTTTGTTGAGTCGAAGAGCTGTACAGCACCAAAACGGGCCTAAATTGTCCCTGCTGACCCAGTTGTCATTCTGGGCTAGTCCCAGTTGCCTGCATTGGCCCAAATGTATTTGTCCAAATGTCTTGAAAGTCGTAATTCTATCTGCTTCTATAGCTTCTTCTGGCAGCTCATTCCAGATATGGATTCTAATTCAAAACCACCCATAGTAATTATATCCAAACTCCTCCACCTCGTCTGGTAGCGAGCATCAGATATCAATCATTCCCCGTGTAAAAGTACATTAGTCTCAAATCTCCTTTACAACTCCTTCCTCTCACCTTAAACCTATCCAATCCAGATAACATCCAGGTGTGTTTTCTAGTGTGGCGACCAGAACTGCACACAATACTTGATTTTTACTTGAAGTCCAACCTTTCTCCTGTCTTACATGCCATGGCAACCTTGATATCTGGTCCACAAAGTGTCTTACATTTTACTGTATATGCCCTACCCCTATTTGACACAAGCCGGCATGATGGTGCAACCAGTAGAGCTGCTTCCCACAGTGCCAAACACCTTGGTGCTAACTGTGTATGTTCTCCCTATGATCATGTGGGATTCCCCTGGATGTTTTGGCTTCCTCCCACAAAGGCTTGCGGGCTGATAGGTTAGTGTCTGTGTCTGTTTGCTGTCTGTGACTGCCTAAACTGAATTACCTTGTTGTTGTCAGGATTCAATTCCATCTGCCGTTGCTCCGTTAAACTTTCCATCTGATTTGTATTCCTGCTGTAGCCTTGGACAACCGTCAACACACCAACTGTTTTGTCATATGTAAACTTACTGATCAGAACTCCTACATTTGCATGCAAATCATTAAAAATATCACAAGCAGCAAAGGCCTAGGCTCTGATCCTTGTGGTACACCATTCGTCACAGTTTTCCAATTAGAAAAGTAACCTTCCACCATTACTCTTTGCTCCTATCACCAAGCCAATTTTGAATAGATGGCCAGCTCACCTTTGATCCCACGCACTTTAACCTTTTATACCAGCCGACTGTGGAGGGCCTCGTCAAATGCTTTAAGTCGTGTAGAAACACTTCCTTCATCAATGTTCACAAAAAACTAATTACTGAGACTGGATTTCACCCATATAAAGCCATGCTGACTGATCCTGATCAGCCCTTGAATTTTCAAATGAGTATTAATCCTACACCTTTGGATATTCTCCAATAATTTCCTAACCATGCTTGAAAGATCACTGACCTGAAGTTATCTGGCGTATCCCGGTTGCTCTTCTTAAATAAAGGAGCAACAACGCACAAAACAAAACAAAGGTGGCGGTAGAGTTGCTGCCTTACAGCACTTGCAGCGCCAGAGACCTGGGTTTGATCTCGTCTACAGGTTCTGTCTACGGAATTTGTACGTTCTCCCCGTGACCTGCGTGGGTATTCTCCGAGATCTGCAGTTTCCTCCCACATTCCAAAAACGTATAGGTTTGTAGGTTAATTAGCTTGGTATAAGCAAATTGCCCCAAGTGTGTGTTGCTGGTGTTAGTGTGCGGGGATCGCTGGTCGGTGCGGACTCGATGGACCAAAGGGCCTGTTTCCATACTGTATCTCTAAACTAACTAAACAATAGCTATTTGCCTGTCTTCTGGCACCGAGCCCGAGGCTAACAAAGATGCAACAATCTTTTCATCTCTGGCCTTTGTCCAACCATCTGCTTATAAAAAAACACACCTCTACTGTAACCATCTATCACTTGCCAAGCTTTGTCCTGCCCCTCATCTCTTATAAAATATCTTGAGATATATCATAATTTTACTAGCCACGGGTATATCGTGATCCCTTTTTGTCCTCCTAATTTCACTTTAAAGTTTTTTCCTATGCATTATACTCCCTCAATCTCAATTGCCAATATCTGCCTTTTTTTTTTCCACTGATCAAATCTTCAATATCTCATCTCATGCAGTGTTCTCAAATTTTACCATCTTTGTCTTTAACTGCATTTACTTTAATTCAAGGAGCCTCAGGTAAATCAGATGAGATTCGAGCATAGATCATCACTTGGAATTATCATAATATTACAATCGTGGACACAATTTGAGGGAAGGACAGGGCTGGCAGCTTAATGTTCCACAGAAGATTCAGATGTGACAGAGGAGAGGGACACGAGGTGGGGAATCACAATGATTAGAGAGAAAATGACAGTAACATAGGTAGTTCTGCTGCAGCGCGTGTTTCCATAACACTAATTGAATACAAAGTGATTGATCAATTAGGGAACACTATATATCATATGTGCCAAATTGGGTATGACACGATTTTGCTCAGGACCTAGAGAACGACTTAAAAGTTATTTTGGAAACTGACAGGTTGAAAATTGCATACTCGAGGGTTGTGGTAAGCTGAGTATATTGAGGAGAGGGATCACTGTATATTTAGACGTTAAGGAAATCACAGGATACAGAATTGAAACAGTAAAATGGCTCTGAGGTAAAAGATTCGACTTTTTTATGTTCTTAATTCAATATTCTTTTATCACTGTAAAAATAACAATGTTGTTACTTTGACATTAACAAATCTGTTGGTGCCAAGTGTATATTCAAAGGACAAACTGACCACTCTCCTTAAGGGTTTTAAATTCTAGTACCTTTATATCCAAATATACCAGCTTGCTTGTAGAATTGTCGAAAATTTTATATCTGACCACATATCAACCTTCTCTCGAGGAAGAGCAGCTAATTCTCTATTTTGAACCTCCTTGGAAAGTGAATTTTATAGATATTGTCAAATTTAATCACAAAAAAGCCAAAACCACTAAGGCGCGTCATCAATTACAATTGCATGTCCTTCTCTGGAAAACACCTTGGTCTACTGACTTACTGTACGCTTTTCCTATTTTTTTAGGATTCTGTTCCATTGGTTGACCAACAGCTGCTCTATCTCTGTTGCCCATACCTGAGTGAGTATATTCTGGAAGGTACACAAAATTGCTGGGGAAACTCAGCGGGTGCAGCAGCATCTATGGAGCGAAGGAAATAGGCGACGTTTCGGGCCGAAACCCTTCTTCAGATTGATGGGGGGTGGGGGGGGGAGAAGGAAGGAAAAGGGGAGGAGGAGGAGGAGCCCGAGGGCGGGCGGATGGGAGGGTGGGAGGAGACAGCTAGAGGGTTAAGGAAGGGGAGGAGACAGCAAGGGCTAGCAAAATTGGGAGAATTCAATGTTAATGCCATCCGGACGCAAGGTCCCCAGACGGAATATGAGGTGCTGTTCCTCCAATTTCCGCTGTTGCTCACTCTGGCAATGGAGGAGACCCAGGACAGAGAGGTCGGATTGGGAATGGGAGGGGGAGTTGAAGTGCTGAGCCACCGGGAGTTCAGGTAGGTTATTGCGGACTGAGCGGAGGTGTTCGTTGAAACGATTGCCCAACCTACGCTTAGTCTCCCCGATGTAAATCAAATCAGTATATTCTGGATGTTGGTGGGCGCGGTGGGAAAAGAGCAGTAAATAGGTTTAACAATTGATATAATTCACAACAGTTTTTGGATGAAAATTGCTTGGCTCTGCAAGTTTAAAGTTGAAACAGATTTAAGAGACATTCCTGGAAGGTGCATTATTTGGAAGGGATTGAGAGAGGTATCTGAAAACTGAAATTATTTTTAATTTAATAAGCATTGAATTATCCAACCTAAAGAATTTAGGCGGGGAATGCCTAGAAAAGCAATGCCTAATTAAAAATATGTCTCAGTCACTTAATTCCAAAACTAACATAACTGTTGCTGCTGGACATTATGAAATAAAAACAAAAAATATTATAGTGTGTGCCAGATCAGGCAGTGCCTGTAAGAAACAAAGTGTATATTAGAATTACTGAATTTTTAAATTGGAATTATTCCCAGTGTAAAGTAATTGACCTGACATATTAATGCTGTTTTTCTTTCGATTGTTCTCTAACCCAGCTAATTGTTTAAATATTATCTTTTTTTCATGTTGACATCTTGCCTATTGACATTTTTTCAAAGATGTTGCTAACCTGGAGAAAGGTGAAATAACGGGGTTGTTATATTCGCAAATAGTTTAAAAGATGATTTCATGATTATTGGTATTGTTTTATTATTGTCATGTGTACTGAAATACAATGAAAAACGTTGTTTTGTGGGCTATCCCAGCAAATCATGTCATACATGTACATCAAGTACTGCAAAAGAGATGTAGAATATCGTGTTACAGCCACAGAGAAAGTGCTCGGGCCACAACAAAGTGGATTGGGAGTTTGGGAATGTATCCTTTGCTTATGAGAGATCTGTTCAATAGTATGATAAAAGGAAGGAAGCAGCTGTTCTGGAATCTAGTGGTATGTGTTTTCAAGTTTTTTTATCTTCTGCCTGGTGGGAGTGGGGAGAAAAGGGAATGACTGGGCTGCGAGTGGTCCTTGACCACAAACTGTTGGTGATATTTTCCCTTAGAAACTTGAAGCTGTCGACCATCTCCAAGACAGCACTTTTGATACAGATTGAGCATGTACTCCATCCTGCTTCCTGAAGTTGGTGATCAGTTCCTTTATTTTGCTGGTATTGAGGGAGAGGTTATTGTCATGATGCCAAGATACTAAGCCCTTTAGCTCCTTCCTGTACTCCATCTCACCATTATTTGAGATCCAGCCCACTGTTGTCGTGTCATCTGCTAACTTGTAAATGAAGTTAGAGCAGAGTTTGGCCACACAGTTGAGAGTATACAGTGAGTATAGTTAGGGGCTGAGGACACAGCCTGATGGGGCACAAATATTGAGAATTGTTATGGAGGACTTAATGATTGCAGTCTATGGGTTAGGAAATCAAGGATAAGGTTGCATAGAGGGTCACTGACTTAGCTCTAGGAGTTTGGAAATTACTTGGTTGGAATTATGGTGTTGAAGGCAGAGCTATTGTCAATAAATAGCAGTCTGAAATAGGTGCATTTGTTATCTAGATGCTCCAGGGATGAATGGAAGGTGCAGGGGGATAGTGTCTGCCCTGGACATGTTGTAGTGGTAAGTGAATTCCAGTCTGGTAGGCTGATGGTGGGATAATAGCCACTGGAGGGTAACCATTAAGACCCACCACTTAGTTTTTATTTAGCACTGGTATAAAAATGGTCGTCGTATGGCAGGTAATAACCTCAGAATGGTGTGGGGAGAGATTAAATTTGTCCACGAATACTCCTACCGGCTGGTCCAAGCAGGTCCTGAAAACATGGCTGTGCAAGTTGCGTTTGCTGTCAGGAAGGCTGGTGTGACGTCTCTGACGGTGACCATATGTACAGTCACACATGAGCTGTCAGGGCAGGTGATGGCATTCTGTTTAAAATGGCGGCGGCGCTGTTGAACAGCTGCGGCTCGCCTGCAGTCCGTCTGTTTTTACTTTTTTTTGTTGTTTTTTTGTCTTGTTTTAGTTAAATTTTAGTTTATTAGGTTATGTTATGAGGGGTGGGGTGAAACATGTTTTTTTGTCTCTTCCTTCGGGGGAATGCGACTTTTTCTTGTCGTATCCCCTTTCTCTGCCTCCGTCTGCGCTGAGGCCTAATGGCGGAGCTGGCGGTCTCCAACTGCGACCGACCTCGAGGCTCCGGAGGCAGAGCCAGCCAGGACTTACAACGCAAGGCTGGCCGACTTCGGGGCTGTGGCGGCGGCAGCCCGACTCGCTGATGCGGCGTTCCAGCTTTCGACAGCGGCCCAACTCGGAGCTGAGGCAGCGGGACTCGGAGCTGAGGCAGCAGTGGCCCGACTCGCTGAGGCAGCGGGACTCGGAGCTGAGGCAGCGGGACTCGGAGCTGAGGCAGCGGTGGCCCGACTCGCTGAAGCTGCGGGACTCGGAGCTGAGGCAGCGGGACTCGGAGCTGAGGCTGCGGGACTCGGAGCTGAGGCAGCGGGACTCGGAGCTGAGGCAGCGGGACTCGGAGCTGAGGCAGCGGTAGCCCGACTCGCTGAAGCTGCGGGACTCGGAGCTGAGGCAGCGGGACTCGGAGTGGAGGCAGCGGTGGCCCGACTCGCTGAGGCTGCGGGACTCGGAGCTGAGGCAGCGGTGGCCCGACTCGGAGCGGAGACGGCGTTCCGGCTTTCGGCAGCGGCGACATCACTACGGAGGTCCGCTGGACTGGAGGGCGGCATCTTCGGCCTGGATCGCCTCGGCGCAGAGGGAGAACAAGGAGGGAAGAGACAGAGACTAAGACTTTTGCCTCCATCACAGTGAGGAGGTGCTTGGTGAACTCACTGTGGTGGATGTTAATTTGTGTTTATTGGGTCTGAAGAAGGGTTTCGGCCCGAAACGTCGCCTATTTCCTTCGCTTCATAGATGCTGCTGCACCCGCTGAGTTTCTCCAGCAATTTTGTGTACCTTTGTGTTTATTGTATGTTTTGTTATTTATTGTGTATGACTGCAGGCAACGAAATTTCGTTCAGACCGAAAGGTCTGAATGACAATAAAGGAATCAAATCAAATCAAATTGAGCTTGTTGAGGAAGGGTGTGATATTGCCCGTGATTTGGCCTGGCTTTGCTGCATAGTTTGTTGCAGCATACAAGCCTGCAGCTTGGCCTGGAATTGTCTCTTGGATTATTGACAGTTTTGCAAAAGTCATACCTACATTTTCTGTACAGGTTGGGCAACTTGAACACTTCAGACTTGGTCTTCACTAGGGAGTGGCTCTCACAGTTAATCCATGCTTTCTGGTTGGGGAACACTTGAATTGACTTATTTCGCATGTTGACCTCTGCACGCTTACTGATGAGATCTCCGATGACAGTGGGGTGCTCATTCGGATTTACCGTTCCCTGCTTCCTCACAGATAACTAAATAGACTAAACTGGAGCACGTGTAGGAAGGAACTGTAGATGCTGGTTTAAACTGAAGATAGACACAAAATGCTGGAGTAACTTAGCGAGTCAGGCAGCATCTCTGGAGAGAAGGAATGAGACATTTTGGGTCGAGACCCTTTAAAACTGGAACATCCCTGGTCAATATGCAGGGTGATCTGTAACACGTCAGAAAGTAAATGGCAAGGGAACATGATCGCTAGAATTTATTTTTGATTACTGATGAAGTTGAGATTCCTCCTTTCTTATGTGCCCTTTATGTGTAATCTTTCCTCTTTGATAATTGGAAAAAGGCATTCAGTACTCTGAACTTGTGCAACATTTAAATTGATCTTGGCTGATTGGTTATTCAAACCCATTTACCTCCCTTAGCTTCACATTCCTTCTGTTAAGCAGGTTTTAAAAAATCCACCTTTGATTTGCATGCCCTTGGTTGAATGATGCGTTTTCAGATTTACAGTAGGCCTTTCATAGCCAGTTGCTCTAAGGTGTGCTTTTGTGGGCTGTGGAGAAATGATTCCCAACTCAGAAGACATATTATCGGTAGAATACATTCTGCTGGGAAGAATAAGGCCACATTTCTTTGGAAATGTTTTCAATGGGTAAAGTAACAGAAATCTAGGGGCACAAATTATTTCATTAGGGTTACAGGAAAATAAGTAGAAACAAGGAACTGCAGATGCTGGTTTGTACAAAAGGACACAAAGTGCTGGAGAAACTCTGCAGGTCAGGCAGCATTTCTGGAGAACATACCTAGGTAATTTTTTGGGTCGGGACCCTTTTTCAGACTGATTGCGGGGTGGGGGGGAGCTGAGTGAGAGGTGAAGCAAGACAAAGAGTGGCACCTCGAAGGTACACAAAAATGCTGGGGAAACTCAGCGGGTGCAGCAGCATCTATGGATCGAAGGAAATAGGTAACGTTTCGGGCCGAAACCCTTCTTCAGACTGATAGGGGGTGGCGGGGAGAAGGAAGGAAAAAGGAGGAGGAGGAGCGCGAGGGCTGGGGGATGGGAGGAGACAGCCCGAGGGCTAAGGAAGAGGAGGAGACAGCAAGGGCTAACAAAATTGGGAGAATTCAATGTTCATGCACTCCGGATGCAGGCTCCCCAAGCGGAATATGAGGGATATGCGGAATATGAATATTCCGAATATGAATATGCGGAATATGAATATGTACCTTCGATTTTCCAGCATCTGCAGTTCCTTCTTGAACAAAGAGTGGCACCTAATGGGTGGACATAGGGAGGGAGTTTTTGATAGACGTGGTTGAAACAAAGGCCAGAGATTAAATCAGAAGGTGCGAACAGACAGCTTGAAGAGTTGCAAATTGTGAATGGAGGGGGAGGGGGAGGGGGGGGAAATCGGTGAGAATCCAGGTGAGGCAAGGTGAGGAGGGACCCAATCAATTTCCATTTACTAAACTCTCCTCTGTCTGGCAGAATTTGCCCTCATCCTCAGCACCATCTCTCTTGACTCCTCTCACTTTTCCAAGTTAAAGGTGTAGCCATGGGCACTCACATCGGCCCCAGCTATGCCTGCCTTTTTGTCTTTTACATTGAGCAGTCCTTGTTTCAGGCATACACTGGCACCATCTCCCAACTCTATCTATGCTACATCGATGATGCATAGGGTTGCCTCCTACGCCATGCAGAACTTGTTAATGTAATTAATTTCACCAGTAACTTCCACCTTGCACTCAAATTCATCTGGACTATCTCTGACACCTCTCTCTGTCTTTGGTATAAAGCAGCATCTGCAGTTTCTTGTTATTATATTAAAGCTGTGGTGGAATGCAGGTTATGGGTGTAGGAAATGCTCAACAGCTCAGGCAGTGCTTGTGGAGATAAAACAACTGAGATAATACTTTGGACGTATACTATACAGAAGATCAAGCCACGTAAGAAGATGCTTATCTTTGGCCTTGTGTGGTCTCTATCTGCTAATGATGTATTCATTAATCTTAATTGTGATGAGACTTCATGTGGCTTTGTATTGCAGGTGAGTTACGCAAGTTGTTGGCTTCCTATGTAGTTGGTAATGGGATAAAAAATGGAGGATATATGAGAAAGATCACACCAACTTCAGCAGAGCCTGTAGTACCAGATTCATCACAGTCACAGCAGAAACTCCAGGTAATACCTTGCTTCTTGCATCTGACATCTGCAGAGTACGTGCTGCCTGCATTAATTAATAAGAACATAACAAAAAGGGACTAGCGAGGCCACGTCCCTTGAGACTGCTCCACTATTCAGTATGATCGCGTCTATGCCAGTCTTGGTCTCGCCTTCTTCCCCCTCTCTCCCGATACCCCCCTGACTCCCTTGTAGTTTAAACATCTGGCATTATCTTGAAAATATTCAGTGATCCTGCCTCCACACCTCTTTTGGGTGAACAATTCCAAAGAGGTACAACTGTCTGAGAATAAATTTCTCCTTATCTCAACCATCTCACTTTTGAATGAGTGAATCCTTATTCTGAAACCCTGCTTCCCCTAGTCCTAATAGCTCAACAGAGGAAAACATACACTCAGCAGCCACACGATCAAATCCATTACATTTCAGTCAGATCACCTCTACCCCATGATATTAAACTCTGATAGGCTCAGATTCAGTTCATACATACGTGGATTAACCTGAATATAACTGATTGACTGAATATAACTGATGCCAGATATTTCAATAGTGAAATATTTGGAATATTGGGTTTATTCATGATAGACTTTAATAGCTTTAAATTTCTCAGAGCAACTTTGATTCATTTTGTTCTGGAAATATAAAGATCTCTCTTATTTCCTGCTCCCTATTCGACCGCATTGTTTTCTCTTTGTCTTGGTAAACTTTCACTGCTATGGAAGGTTAGAGGCTGTTGCTTGTTCTCCCCTGGCTCAAGCTTGGCTCTGTCAATTTCCCAGAACCTAAGTGAATGTTCCATCCTCATGATTTAGTATTAATGTTTCCAGCGTTGCCTTGAATGACACAATTCCTTGAGGTCCCCATGATCAATTTAGCAAACTCATTGCTGCAACTGATATTAGTTAACACAGACTAGCAGATAATGTGTTCTGTAAGGGCATTGTATCATGTGAACAGTGAATGCATTAACTGGTAAACTATCACAGCAGGCATTCAACTTAGTGAATAGATTGTATTGTTCATTGAGTGTGGTATTAACTAAATTGAAAGAATTTTGCATCACACCAAATATATATAATTTATCTTGTATCTACTTTAACTATATTTGGTTATGCCACTGTTGTAATTAATTTTGTTGTGCTATTTCCAATTGTACTATAACCTTATTTATCATTGTATTTAGCATTTCTGTATGTACATTCTGATTTATGAGCTACACGCGAACAAGGAATTTCATTGCACCATGGTGTATATAACAAACTAATCTGTATATACATTTTTGTTTCTTGTTTAGGCAGAGTTGGAGGAAGCCTTTTTTCATAATCAACCCCCCTCACTTCGCAAAACAGTGGAGTTTGTGGCTGAACGAGTTGGATCTAATTGTGTGAAGCATATTAAGTAAGTGAAATAAAACAGTTAAATTAGGGGCAGAACATTACTGTGAGGTTTCTTTTGCTAATAATAACTCACATTCCTTATAAATCAGCATCAACTGTTTGCTCAACAGCATGTCAGGGCAGAATCGCAAAGATCTGATGTAAAGGCAACCAGGATGTAGGATGATCTGTGGGAAGCCACTGCACAGGCTGTTTGCACTTTGAGGAATAAAATGTTTTGCTTTGGCAAGCTTGCACCTCTATCGTAAATGATATGTGCACATGCAGTATCCAGATCTCTGCTCTCATGTATTTCCCACCAAAATATGCAACCTTAAATGCATTTAACAATTGCACGTCTGCCCTGCAGGTTTATTAATATACAGTAAACCTTCAATATAATGCACCATGGGGAAGAGGGGTGGAATGGTGCCCGTCATTGCCGATTGTCCGGTATAACCGAGTACGGTATTATTATATGTAGTTGAAGCAAAGAACTCTCAGCTGGAAAGTTCAGACATGTGTGATGGAATACATTTTGGGAGGTCAAATTGTGGCAGGGCATGTAGAGTACATGGAAGGAATCTGAAGAGTGTTGATATACCGAGGAACCTTGTGGTGCAAGTTCATAACTCACTTAAAGTGGTGACACGGGTGATAGAATAGTGAAGATATCATTTAGTGTACTTGTCTTCATAGGCTGAGATATTACTTAGAAAAGCTGGGACATCATGTTGCAACCTTAGTGGTTACTAAGTGTGCACAGTTCTGGTCACCACACCACAGGAAGGATGTGTGAACAATAAAGAGAGTGCAGGAACAGAAGGCATACTCTTACTGAAATGTTAAGGAGTGACCTGATAGTGGTTTACAAAATTATAAGGGGCAGAGACAGGATAAATAGTTAGAATCTTTTCCCAGGGAAGGAGGAACCAAAAGTAAAGAACGTAGCATTAAGGTGAAAATTTTGAAAGAGATCTGAGGGTTACTTTTTTGATACAAAGGATGACGGTTTTATAGTCAGAGATGGTTCTGGAGACAGATAATATTATAACATTTAAAAGGGATTTGGGCAGTTATCTGGACAGAAGGCATAGCATTGGATCAACAATTGAAAATTACCTGGAGCAGGGCCTTACATCGCCCGGTGCGGCTTTAAATGGCCGCGGGACTTGCTAGCGCCCGCTGGGGGCTCCAACACCAAGAGCCGGAGCGCGGCCTTGCATCGCCCGGCGCGGCTTTAATGGCCGCGGGATTTACTTACCATCGCCCGCCGGGGGCTTTGACTCTGACATCGGGAGGAGAATGAGGAGTGCAGGGGAGGAGATAAGACTTTGCCTTCCATCACAGTGAGGAGGAGATTCACTGTGATGGATGTTTGTGTAAATTGTGTTGTGTGTTGGTTCTTTTTCTTGTGTGTATGACTGCAGAAACCAAATTTTGTTTGAACCTCAATGAGGTTCAAATGACAACAAATAAATTGTATCATTGTAACATCATCTGGCATCACAGTTGGCATTGAAGTAAAAAGGGCCGGTTCTGTGCTATAAGTTTCTATTCCAGCATTCCGTCAGGACACAATGCTCCACCACACTTTGGACATGACTTCACAACAAAAATAAGAGGACTAGGTTGATATGTTTTGGGTGCTGTCCTTATTTTGTTAAACAGCAGTAAAAGTAATTTTAAATGATGGCCTTTACTCCGTTTCCTAGGGCAACGCTAGTGTCTGAGTTGGTCAGACGTGGGACAGCAAAGCTACACAGTGAAATGAAGGACGAGGAGTCTAACCTCCCCAAACTGCTTGAAGCTGTAACACATCAGCTCTGTGAAGAAGGCAGACAGTCAATGGCCAAAGGAAAAGAGTAAGTGTCTGTTAGATTTGTTGTGCATGTTTGTCGAGCAACCAATCTCCTTCCTGCTTTGAAAGAGGAATTGTGGTGAAGGTTTAATCACTTCATAGAACAAGCTAAATTGGCATCTGAGGGCACCCTAGTTGCTGATGGGATATACCTCAATCCTTCCATCGAGTGCTCTCTCGTTGCACGATGAAGAGTATTGCCCAAAAAGACAGTGGAATCAGTAACAACTTTCAAAATTACTGGATGTAGATTTGAATAGGGTGGCAGCACTAAAGCTGCTGCATTTCAGCGACCCAGGATCGATCCTAACTACGGGAGATGCCAGTACGGAGTTTGTACGTTCTCCCTGTGACTGCATGGGTTTTCTCTGGGTGCTCCAGTTTCCGCCCACATCCCAAAGACGTGCAGGTTTGTAGGTTAATTGGCTTCTATGATTTGATCCTAGAGTGTAGGATAGAACTAGTATACAGGGAATAGTAGGTCAGCATGGACTCGATAGGCTGAAGGGGCTGTTTCCACGCTGTATCTATAAAACTAAATTAAATATTTGCAGAGATCTGAAAAAAAGATCAAGACAATAGTCCAATTGGATGGGCAGTCACAATGGCCTCAATTACACCTTGTGTTGTATGATTCTATAAACAAATGCAGAGGTGCATCCAATGATGCAGCCCATCAGACGTGAGGTGAAGCCCAATTTCCTGCTTCTTCCCTGAGGGATGGAGTTTTAATGATGTGTTCAGCTGGATAGCTAAAGATCTCCTGAAAACTAAAATAAACAGCAGATAAAGGAAAACTAAAAAATAGATGATGTGGAAACATGCAGCAGGTCAGGTAGCATCCGTGGTATGATAAACAGATGTAGCACTTCAGGTTAAAGATCTTTCGTCACATCTGAACCATTAACTGTTTATCTTTGCCTGGATGCTTCCTGACCTGCTGGGTGTTTTGAGTTTTCTTCCGGATTCTTTGTAATTTACTACAGTCTAATGCAGGAACTGATTTTGGTCTTCTGGTATTCAATTATCTATTATTCTTTTTATCTTCAAAAATTGAGAACAAAGTTGGTAGTTGCAAAATCTAAAGGTTTTTTTCAAAAGTGAGAGGCGGGACTTAAAAAAACAGCCATTTGATTGGCACTGCGAGATGCACGGAGACATGCCTATTGCGAGCGGCCATGTTGGGAGAAAGGCTGTGTGTTGCGGTGAAATGTCGTGTTTGAGGGTAAATGGCTGAGCAGAGGGTTTTGGCAGGTTACGGTAGAGGTCTATTTAGTGTATTTTTGTGTGTACTACCGTCTTGGTGCAATGGAGATGACAGGTGGGATAGTGGATGCTCCTCCTGTTGGAAGTCAGGGGGATTACCAATGCCCTTGAGGACTGACTATACCTGCAGATAGAGCGTTCAGCTGCAGCTCCTTGTGGACATAGAACATAAAACAGTACAGTACAGGAACTTCAGCCCATAATGTTTGAGCCGAATACAATCCCTAGCTGAACTGATCTCTTCTGCCTGCACATGATCTATATCCCTCTATTCCCTGCATTTCCATTTGCTTATACAAAAGACTCTTAAACGCCACAATTGTATCTGCTTCCACTCCCACCTTTGGCAATGTGTTCCAAGCCCCCACCACTCTCTGAGTAAAAAATCTTGCCCCGTACATCTCCATTACACTTTCCCCCTCTCACCTTACAGCTGGGACCATTCCTGTCGACAACAGGTTTGCTACTGTGGATACTGTTGAGTAGGCCAGTGGTGGTAAAACCACCAGAGCAGCGGTCAGGCATGTGGCTCTGGAGCCTGGCTCTGAAGCACAGTGGGGAAAGGAAAAGTCAGACAGAACCATAATGATAGGAGACTCATTAGTTAGGGAGCAGGCAGTAGATTCTGTGCCCCCCCCCCCCCCCGGCACCAGGGCCCAGGATGTCTGTAGAACATTCTCAGGAAGGGCGAGCAGTCGGAAGTCATTGTGCACGTTGGCACAAATAACATAAATAGGGAAAAGGATATGTTCCTGCGGAGTGAATGTCGGGAGCAAAAGAATAAAAAGCAAGACCTCAAGGTTTCTCCCAATGCCACCTGCTAGTGAGGGTAGGAATAGGAAGATGGGACATATAAATGTTGATGCAGGGCAGGGTTTCACATTTTTAGACCATTGGGATCTGTTCTGCGGCAGAGATGGCCTTTACAAGAGAGACAGGTTGCGCCTGGACTGAAGAGGAACCAATATCCTTGCAGGGAGGTTTGTTAGTGCTACTCAGGAGAGCTTAAACTAAAGTAGTAGGTCAAAAATTGAAAGGAGTAATGGGAAGGTAGAGGATAGGACCGTAAGTCTCAAATGAAGGCAGGGAGAGTGAAGGAATATGGTGACGTTGATGGGTTGGCTGAAGTGTGGTTATTTCAATGCAATGAGTATTGTGGGGAAAGCAGATGAACCTAGAGCTTGCATCGGTACATGGGACCATGATGTTGTGGCCATTGTGGAAACGTAGTTGAGAGAACAACACGACTGGCAACTAATGTTACAGTGTTTTGATGTTTCAGACGTGATAGAGAGAAAGGGGAAAGAGGTGCAGGAGTTACTTTCCTAATCAGAGAGACTGGCGTGGTGGCACTCAGAGAGGACATATTGGAGAGGTGGTCCACTGAGGTGAAATGGGTAGAACTTAAAAATAAGAAAGGTGTTTGTACTGTAATGGGAATGTATGATAGACCCCCAACAGCACGCGGGAGATAGAGAAACTGATTTGTAGACAGATTACCGAAAAAGGCCAAAGCAACAGGATTGTATTCATGGGTGACTTCCCCAATGTTGACTGAGGCCTGCTCAGTGTCAAAGGCTTAGACAGGGAAGAATTTGTTAGGTGTATCTAGGAGGGCTTCTTGAAACAGTGTGTGTCCAACCTGAGAAGAGAACATACTTGACCTTGTGTTGGGAAATGAGCATGGCCAGCTGACTGTTGTTTCAGTGGAAGAGCATTCTGGGGCTAGTGATCACAAATCCATAAGTGGTAAGATTGGTTTGAATAGGGATAAGTCTATACCTTGCAGGAAGGTGCTAAATTGGAGTATGGTCAATTATAATGTTAGGAGCAGTTGATATTGGGCAAGTCTGACATGTGGGAGTGGTTTAAATGCCAGTTGATGCAAGGTCACTGTGAATCACAGACAGGGTTTGTGCCGATAGACCTTTGTGATGGATAAACAGAAATACAGAGCAGGTGTGGGGAAGGAGTCCCTGTGAGGGACTGTGGAGAAACCCAACGCTTCTAGGCAGGGAAGGGAAATCCAAAACAGTAGAACAATAAATAGGCAGGTTAAGCACTGAACATCTTCACACAAAGTGCAAGGAAAGAACTTTCATAAAACTTCATACCAGAAGGGAACTTGCATGCATGAATGAAGAAACTGGGACTAAGATTTGCAATTTAGACATTAGCAGTGTCAAGGCTGTTCTCCCCAGAATTGTATTTTGATTTTCTTTGTGGTTGCATAATCAATTACAATCCATCGGTCAATAAACTGCAGCTCTCCTTCAGCTATTTTCTGATACAGGTAGTTCTGCGATAAAGCAACAGTTGCATTCCTGTTACAGAAATGTATGTAATGAAACCAAACATCAATGCCGTTAAGGGTTTAGTGTAGTTTAGTTTATTGTCTCATGTACCGAGGTACAGAGGTCCGACTGCTGATCCATGCGGATTTAGTCACAGACCTCCAGCCTGAACGATATCCTTCCATCGCTGTCTGCTATCAGTAAGCCAGTTCGGAATCCATACCACCATCATTGTTAATTTGAATTTAAGGATATTATGGGAGCTTATTCATATATACCTCCATGTATGAATATGCTCCCCTAATTTCCTTAAATTCAAAAGTCTGGTGTACGTTTATATGTTCATTCTTATAAACAGCAAATAGTTTCCTCCCTCTCTTCACTCTTCGTAATTGTTCTTTTGTATCAGTGCTATGTGATTTGATGCCATTTATTACACTACTGTGGAGGGATGGTTATCGAATTGACTTAGAAACGTTGTAAAAACGGAACCCATTCGTTACCCAGAAACAGCCTGTAATATTCATTTTCTTCATTTTACTTTTCAGATTCTGTAGCAGAAAGGGACCTGAAGCAATTCAAGTGCTGCTTCCAGGAGAGACATCTGCCTCGGTTTGTTCAACTACTGAATTCCACTCCGAGAGTGGTGTTACCTGGAGTGGGAGGATGGGGACACTTCATTTCTCGGGTCCACAGGATACCAACGCCAACATAATGTGCAGTTCCTAAGTTTTCAGTTCAAAGGTCAACAAATTGTGTGTCTGAAACCAGAGAGATATTCATTGTTCATCAGCCCTAGGTCATCTGGCACCTGGCAACAAGTCCATTTCCAGTGGGCAGTTTGTGAAGCAATGTGACGTTGCTGGCCTTGATATTCCCTAGCTTTAGTTGGAGGCATTTTATCTTTATCGAGAACAGAATAGTTGAATGGTATAGAGACTCCTGCGAAGAAAATTGGGAAGGGTGGAGGCGAGGTAAGATTGGATCTTATCAGCGTGCATATGCATATGAAAATGTAATGGAAGCTCTGAAACCCCTATGTAACCCCACTCATAGCCTCGCTCCATTTCCCAACCTATCCCCATACCCTGTTGAAGCCGAATCATTAAATATATTCAAGACGGAGTTGGATATTGTTCCGAGGACTTGAAAGATAAGGATGAGGGAAGAAAGCAGGAACAGGGAACTGAATGTGGGTGATTAATCATGGTCAGATTAAATGGTGGTGCAGGTTCCTAGGGACAAATGACCTACTTCTGCTCCTATTTCCTATGTTTCTGTGCTCCCATTCCCTTGAGTGTCGAGAAGCCTGTTGATCTCAGTCTTGGAAACACTCAATGTCTGAGTGCCCATGATTGAGAATTCCAAACATTTACTATCCTCCTCATAAATAAGTATCTCTTTATATCTGTCCTATCTCATAAGTCTTATCCTGAGTTTTTGATCTCTTGATCCAGTTTTCAGTCTTGGGAAACAATCTCTCAGCAGCCCCTCTGACAATCTATCCAGCTGGCAAACTTAGGTGGGTGGTAACAAACAAGAATTTTATTCAAGGATGCGATGAGATGCTCAGAGAAGTGGGGGACGGACCATGAGAATACACTGACATTGCTGTGGTCACGGTAGCAGCAGGAGGAAGTTTTATCAGGATGGCTAACAGTTAACTCTGAAGAGAAAGTAGAGAGTGGCATGGAGAGCAAGCAGACTCCCCAGTCCACAGGACAGGCCATTATAGAGTGAATTAGACAGGGAGGAGGTTGATTAGATTAGATTAGATTCCTTTATTTGTCATTCAGACCTTTCGGTCTGAACAAAATTTTGTTGCCTGCAGTCATACATATAATAATAAACAACAAAACACACAATAAACACAAATTTATTTGTGCAGCATTAGCTCCCACTGATTGCGCTAGGTGGGAGCAACTACATGCATGGTTTTGGTGTTTTGCTAAAGGGGAAATAATTTACTTGTTATTGTAGTCTTTGCCTGTAACTCAGCCCCATAGCATTATAAATCTCTCCTGACCCTGCCATATCCTCACCCGTGGTGGTCATCTAGTGTTAGCCATAAAGCTCCTGACGGTGGGCAGGGGAGGTCAAGAACTTTGATTTATAAAGCTTTACTAGTTATAATTTGTACTCTGGAATTTCCCCATCAATTTATTCGGAACATTACGCCCTCGTACTGAGCCTCGAGGGAGATTACAGCCCTGTCAGCTTGTCTCTTGTGAAAGGATAACAGAGGGGCAGCTCTCCCATATCAAGTGGCTGTTAGATGTTCTTTCACTTGGATGCCTTCTACCATCGGGTTTACTCCCCACACCCCAGCTCTATCTGCTCCCTAACCCTTGTTGATTGCTCACTGCTGTATGTCGGTTGCATTATTGCTTTTGCCTTTGTGAACCAGCCATTGTCTACGCAGGTGTTGAGGACAGCAGAAGATATAGCAACTCGCCTTGCAACGGAGAAAGCCTGCACGTGGCTGTCCACCAACATCACAGGTACGGTGGAGCACAACTGGTCTTTCTCCAAGGGAGGGGGTGGGGGCAGAGAGGATTCACTACTGACCCTGCATCCACCGGTCTCCCTATCCCCCTCTTCTAACCTCCCGTTACCACCTAACACGGCCTCTCTATTCTCCTCTTCTCTCCCAAAGGTGTTTGACTAATATTTGGGGCAGCATGGATGAGGTAGGGTTTTGCTGAACAATCTCCAGGCTCGGGGTAGATGGTGTTGGCTGGGATTGGGGGCCGGATAAAGTGACCCCCAATTTATCACGTCAATGTGATTGACAAGTTTACACAATTAAGTGATAATGTTAACATGTTGACTTGAAGCGATGATGTTGGCATATTGACCAGAAAGTGCAGGAGGAAATCAGAAGGTGAGGCAGCATCTGTGGAGAGAATGGACAGACAACGTTTTGGATCAGAAGCCTTCAGATTGAAAGGGGCAGCTGGTAAAGCTGCCGTCTCACAGCACCAGACACCCAGGCTTGATCCTGACCTCCAGTGTTAACTGTGTGGATTTTACACATTCTCCCTGTGACCGTGTGGGTTCCTCCAGGTGCTCCTGTTTCCTCCCACATCCCAAAGACGTGTGGGTTTGTTGGTTAATTGATCTTTGTAAAATTGCCCCTGGTGTCTAGGGAGTGGGTGCAAAAATGATAATGTAGAACTAGTGTGAACGGGTGATCAGTAGTTGATGTGGTAAAAGGCTTATTTTGATGCTATATCTTTAAACTAAACACTCCCTCCACTAATGCTGAGTCACTCCATCACTTTGTGTTTTGCGCAAGGTTCTACCATCTACAGTCTCTTGTGTCTCAATAGTAGCATATTCATTAAATTACTGCACATTAGCTCATTAATTGACTGCACCAATAACAACTAACAAAGGACATTGAAAACATGCCTTGATTTAATCTGTAGCCTCAGCAGCAATCACTGTCGGGTGCTGTTGAATAACAAATGTGTGTTATGTTGGTGCATTGCTTAAATTGCAGCATCCGGTGGCAGTGCCAATTGGTTTGCTCTCTACGTCAGGCTCTCTTTCTGTTTTGTCATCAGTTTTAATTAAGAAAGAAATGACCCTCAGCTTTGAAAGACTGAAGAAATCTCGAACCGTGCAATCGGCAAATGCAACTGAGGTTTCCGGAATAACGGGTGGTTGCACGCCGGACTGTAAACACAATGCACCCTCTCCTTCCAAGGTAGCCAGCGAGTTTAAGGTATGTTCCATTAGTCTTAATGAGGTGGTTCATACGTTCTCGGAGCAGAATAAGGCCATTCGGCCCTTCAAGTCTGCTCTGCCATTCAATCATGGCTGATCTATCTTTCCTTCTCAACCCCATTGTCCTGCCTTCACCCCATAACCCCTGACACCCCATAACCCCTTACTAATTCAGAATCTCAATCTCTACCTTAAAATATATCCATTGACTTTAGACGAAGGGATACTGCAAAAGTTAATGTTGATTAACAACAAACAAAACGTGTGCAGTTTTTCCATCTTCATTTCTATTGGAGCCTGATAAATTGAGTATATCATATGGAATTTTTATTTGTGTTATTTTATGAGTATAATTTATATTCATTTACCTGGTGATGTGTGATTGGAGTAGCTATCTGCGATATATTGACCTAATTAGTTTTAATTGATTAGAATTGCTTGCCCCTGGTTTGGATTCCTGCTGTTGGCTACTGATTTTATTAAGCAGTAGAGGATTGAAAAAAAGTCATATAGCGTTAATTGCAGATATTGGAAACAAACAGCAGATCAGGCTGCTGTGGAAAGGAGTTTAAGAAGGAACTGCAGATGCTAGAAAATCGAAGGTACACAAAAATGCTGGAGAAACTCAGTCTGAAGAATGGTTTCGGCCCGAAACGTTGCCTATTTCCTTCGCTCCATGGATGCTGCTGCACCCGCTGAGTTTCTCCAGCATTTTTGTGTACCTGCTGTGGAAAGGAGAACTGTTTGATGAGTGCTGATTCGAACCGGAAAAGTAAATGTGCCAGAGCGCTCTCACTGCCTAATGTTTCACTCTGGTCAGTAATGTAGCCTTATGCGCCTTGGAGGAAAATACTTGTGTCTCCTTGTTTATGCTCCCCAGTGTCTCAATATTCTCATTTTGTGAGTTTTGCTCTCAACAGGACTCATGCTTGAGAAATGTTATAGCTTTGTCCTGGAAAGCTGAGTAACTATGGTGGCTGTCTAGGGATGGCAGATGTCATGCTGTGTTAAGTTAGAAATAAGGCAAAGGTTAGGGTCACAGGCAACGTTCTCCATGCATAAATTTTGCTGAGATTCACTGGCTTGAGTTCAAAGCATGAAAGCTACCCAAGAGATTGGAATATTTCTGAGTACTATGGGAAAATCTGAGTGGACAGCAATGGCCAAGAACAAGAGGATCACAACTTCAGTCTTGTAATCCTGAGACATTTTCCCAACTAATCAAAGCCTGTGTGCTGGTCTCTTTGAAGTTTCAAATATGCATTGGTCTAATAGGGAAAATAAATTCATGATCCTGATATGATTTTTTTCAATTTTCAACACCCATAGCCTAATTGTTTTTTGTCCTTTTCAAAGGAGCTGCTGAGTGTAACATTGGGTCCCAGGAATAGGGACGAAACAGTGGACCACCAGGAACTTGACAGTTTATTAAGAAGATTAAGCCAAACGCTGAAATGTAGACAGGTAGGCACGTTTTTCAAGGGCAGATTCTTTTAAATTTGCAATCAGTGAATTGCCTTCCATTCACACTATGACAGGGAATATAGGTACTTACGTGTTCTCTGAAAATAAGGGAGGGAGTTACGGGTGAAGAGTCATCAGTCCGTCAGTGTCAGCATGGAGCAAAGCACTTAGTGATTTCTTGTAACTCTTTTGGGCAATCGTCAGAAAGGAGACTATAGGCAGAGCAGAATTGGTCAGGATGGTAAAAGAACACGAGAGAAAAGAGTGGGGAGGTCTGCTGATGTGTTTGTGAGGAGGATGGATGCTGCCAAGATCTATTTTGGAAATCTCCAAATGGCTTAACATTCTAAGTTCATCACTTTATTCCGATGCTCAACACTGAAGAGATGGCCCTTGTGATGGATTGTAGCCTTTTTTCTTACAGTACATCTGTCCGGTAATTGAACAGGCCCTTGCCAAGTACACCGTGGAGCTCGCATCTTTATTAGGTAAGCAACTGGTAAAAGTGAAAAAGTTTATTTTCTTCCAGTGTCCTGTATGTTTTCCACCTCCTTGTGTAAACTTTAATGCAAAGCTAGTTTTGTAGTTAATGTTGTTACTGGAATTAGTTACTGGAATTTTGATTTTGCTGGTGAAATCAGTGATATGCAACTAAAGAGAAATATATGATTGATGACGTGTCAGTCCCATTTTTGGGGCATTTTTGGAGATGCATTTCTGCCCTTTTTCACAACCAGTATAGTATGGTAGCCAATTTACACAACAGTGAAACCCACAATTAAAAATTAGACTTGTTTCAAGATTATTTAAGACGGGTAAATATTGGGAAGTTCACAGGTAACATCCTCCCACTTGACTTCACTTGCGGTTTGGGATTGTGATTTATATTTCTCGAAGATAACGGCAGCATTGGGATAATGCTTCAATTAACCAGACAGGAGGTAAGTGACAGTCTGGGTGCAACTGCTTCTGCCTTGGCCTGGACTTTGAACTGTGATGTGATCATACAAATGTGTCTGAGGACTAAAGTTTTTATTGTGTTTGTCATTGAACCAGAAGCTCACTATATTTGAAGACACAAGAGACTGTAACCTTGAGCGATTAAAACCAAATTGCTGGAGAAATTCAGACTAAAAAGGTCCCCACCCAAAACGTTGTCTATTTCAGTCCAAAGATGCTGCCTGGCCCGCTTAGTTCCTCCAGCACTTTGTTTTTTGCTTACTGTATTTGACTTTCTTCTAAGTGTTTGTGAGGCTAATTGGAGAGGTACTATGACTATACGCTTTAATAAACAAGGTAATTTTTTTTACATGTTCATAGGTGAAATCTTATACTTTGTTTTCAGAGAACTTGCAGGATCGTTGCTCTTGTTCTACAAGTTTAGTTTAGTTTATTGTCACGTGTACCGAGATACAGTGAAATGCTTTTGGTTGGGTGCAATCCAATCAGCTGAAAGACTATACATGATTACAGTCGAGCTATCCAGATACAGGGTCAAGGGAATAACATTTTAGTGCAAGATAAAGACTGATTAAAGATAGTCCGAGGGTCTCCAAAGAGGTAAGTGGTAGGTCCGGACAGCTCTCCAGTTAATGATAGGATGGTTTAGTTGCCAGATAACAGCTGGGAAGAAACTGGAGGTATGTGATTTCACACTTCTGTACCTCTTGTCTGATGGGAGAGGGGAGAAGAGGGAGTGACCAGGATGAGACTCGTTCTTGATTATGTGGTGGACTTGCTGTGGCAGCATGAAGTGTAGATGGAGTCATTGGAAGGAAGATTGGTTTGTGTGATGGTCTGGGCTGTGTCCACAATCCTGCAATTCACTGCAAAATCTGCAATTTTTTGTGATCTTGGATGGATCCCAAACCATGCTGTGATGCATCCCAATAAAATGCTTTTTATGGCGCATCTATTAAAGTTGGTAAGAGTTGTAAGAACATGCCGAATTTCCTAAGCTTTCTAAGGAAGCGGAGGGCACCCTGTCACAGTGGTAGAGTTGCTGCCTTACAGTGCCAGAGACCTGGGTTCGATCCTGGCTGGGGGTGCTTTCCATATGGAGTTTGTATGTTCTCCCTGTGACTGCATGGGTTTTCCTGGGTGCTCAGGTTTCCTTCCACACTCCAAAGACGTACAGGTTTGTAGGTCAGTTTGGCTTTGGTAAATATTGTAAATTGTGTGTAGGATTGTGCTAGTGTACGGGGATTGCTGTTTGGGGCGGACTCTTTGGGCCAAAGGACCTGTTTCTGTGCCGTAATTAAACTAAACTAAAGGCATTGGTGTGTGCTCTTGGCCATTGCTTGGATATGGCTAGTCCACAATACATTGCTGGTGATATTTACTCCCAAAATCTTGCAGATTTCAACCATCTCTACTTCGTCGCTGACAGTGTATATTTATCGCTTCGCATCCTAAAGACAATCACTATTTCCTTTTTCTTGCTGACATTGAGAAGAAAGTTGTTGTCTTGACACCAGGTTATGAGGTTCTCAATCTCCTTCCTGTACTCCGTCTTGCCATTATTTAATATCTGGCCCACTGCGGTAGTGTCATCCGTAAGTTTAGTTAGCTTAAGATCCACCCAGGTGAATTTGTAAACCAGCATTTGCAGTTCTATAGTTCTATTTTCTGAATGCTCTTATTTTTTGTAGTTGCAGGGGAAGTTCCATTATCTGATCCTCCTGAGGAGAATGACAGGGAAGAACCTTCTCATTATGCATCTGTCCACCAATTGCTCACATTACTCCTTGCTTTGTGGAAGGACGATTTCCGTGTTCGCGTACCCCTTCAGCTGATGTTTAGTGAGAAGAACATTGCCTATACAGTGCGGACAGGAAATCGAAAGGTAACCTTTGTTGACTGCTCTTTAAGTATGACTTGCCCCATTGTGAGTGGTCTTTATTCATTTGATCAACAATTGTATTCATTATATTTGTGGGCTTATTCCTTATGTCCGTGGATTGTGACCACTTCTTTGATTGGATTAGGGATGTGATTTTACGGGATTTGGACCAAGCTCAGTTATAAATATTGGTGAAGGCCAAACTTTGCTGAATAATTACGGCAAAATGTGCGTTTACTATCAAACAGACAGACTTCATTTTCTTTCTACAGGGTTCCTGAAGCAGAGATTTAGCTCTCTCCCTCAGGGTACACTGTCTGCAGGGAGTGAGTGAACCTCAATCAAATTATGTATGTATAGGTCGCACCAAAAATATCCAGAAAATGCTACTTTTTCCATATGAGGTCAGAATTTTTTTATTGGTTCTTGCTTTGTGACATTAGGCTTCAGTTTCATTTCTTAGCAGAAGGGACTGGGAATAAATGACATGGAAGGTAGGGCAGGGATAAACTACTCCTGCAGGAAGGTGAGAGATCAGGGAAAACATAGAAACATAGAAACATAGAAAGTAGGTGCGAGAGTAGACCACCAGGTCCGTCGAGCCCGCACCGCCATTCGCTCATGGCTGAACACTAAACAGACACACTTACCCACAAACAGTAGACACAAGACACAGAACACAAGACACTACCCTCCCCTTCATACCGCTATCACCCCTCTCCACCCCAAGAACCGCGTGATCTCCTGGTGGAGGCAAAAAACCGGATAAAAACCCAGGTCCAATTCGGGAAAAAAACTTCCAATGTTCCTGGTAACTATACTATGGAAAGTGTGTCCAGCTGCAGCTCCTGTCAGACTGTGCAGAGCCATGTGGAAAATGTGCTAGATAGTGTATTGAAGCAGTTGGTCATACAGAGAGAAAGGAAATGTGTGAACTGTTGGCAGGTGGTGCAGGGGTCTTCTGTGGTCATTCCCCTCCTAAACAGGTCTTGTTTATTGTTGTAGAGGGATAGCCACTCAGAGGAAGGTGGCAGAAACAGCCAGCCGGGATTAGAGGAACAGATACATCTAAATGCAGTATGGTTACAGGAGTGAGGATTTGAACATTCCAAATATAACTGGGATTGTCTTCATGTATGTGGTTTTAGATGGGGCGCAATTTGTTAAATGTGCCCAACAAGGTTGTTTGAGACAATATGGTGCTGAGACATACTATATCTCAGCCAATGAGACTGGGCAGATGGTGGACATGTCAGTGGATAACACTTTGGGATTAGTGACTGCATTTTCTATGTTTCAAGGTCGCATGTTTGGTCCTCAAGTTAAGGTTCTGAATTTCAGTTAACCTGTAGGTACAACAAGCAGTTTGGAAGGAAAACAGCTGGATGTTATGCAGAATGAGAGGCACATTCATTGTTTTTTTTACTTGAATGAGAAATTGCTCTAGAAGGTTCAGTTGTGTATACACAAACTTGCTTGAGATCAATAGCTTTGGGGATATTTAAAGGAATCAAGATCTTTAGGGTGGGGAAATTGAGTTATTGAATGTTGAAAAGGATTGCAAAGCTCTGTGATCTCCTAGTTGTACAACAAAGGCCAGCAATTCTTGCTTTTAGAATTAAACTATGATGAATCCAAAGGTTCAGAGGAAATTAATTGTATGGTTATTGAAAAGCCTCGGATACCTATTTTAAAAGGTCATACGAACACTTTTCAATCTGTTATGTTCCTGTTTGTCTTCTTTCTGCTTCTGAAGAATGGTGTAGTACTTACTGCCAGACAACTCAAGTTTGTTTTTTTGAGAAGAACATAATCTATTGCAACAGGTAGGCAAAAATGCTGGAGAAACTCAGCGGGTGCAGCAGCATCTATGGAGCGAAGGAGATAGGCAACGTTTCAGGCCGAAACCCTTCTTCAGACTGATAGGGGGTGGGGGGAGCTGGGGAGAAGAAAGGAAAAAGGAGGAGAGCCCGAGGGCTGAGGTAGGAAGGGGAGGAGACAGCAAGGGTTAACAGAATTGTGAGAAATCAATGTTCATACCACCAGGATGCAAACTCCCCAAGCGGAATATGAGGTGCTGTTCCTCCAATTTCCAGTGTTGCTCACTCTGGCCGTGGAGGAGGCCCAGGACAGAGAGGTCGGATACGGAATGGGAGGGGGAGTTGAAGTGCTGAGCCACCGGGAGGTCAGGTTGGTTAGTGCAGACCGAGCGGAGGTGTTCGGCTAAATGATCGCCAAGCCTATGCTTGGTCTCACCGATATAGATCAGCTGACATCTAGAGCAGCGGATGCAATAGACGAGGTGCAGGTGAACCTCTGTCGCACCTGGAACGACTGCTTGGGTCCTTGAATGGAGTCGAGGAGGGAGGTAAAGCGACAGGTGTAGCATCTCTTGCGGTTGCAAGGGAAAGTGCCTGGGGAAGAGGTGGAGCGGGAGGGAAGGGAAGAATTGACAAGGGAGTTGCGGAGGGAGCGGTCTTTGCGGAAGGCAGACGGGGGGAGATGTGGGGTCACGTTGGAGGTGGCGAAACTGACGGAGGTCTATTTGTTGTATTTGCCGGCTAGTGGGGTGAAAGGAGAGGACCAGGGGGACTCTGCCCTTGTTGCGAGTGTGGGGATGGGGAGAGAGAGCAGTGTTACGGGGTTTGGAGGAGACCTTGGTGCGAGCCTCATCTATAGTGGGGGAGGGGAACCCCCGTTCCCTGAAGAATGATAGCAGGTTTGCCGATTTCTGTATATTTAACAAGGAACAAAAATATTGGTACAAATAAAATCAGTTTCTCTTTCAAAGTTTTTTTTACCAGTTTCTTCTCCCTCTAGTCACAGTGGAGTAAGCTCTCCTTCCTGCTTCACGGTCTCATTATGCAGGGGTTGATGAAAGCTGTGGAGATAGAGCGTTGCTGGAAAGACCTTTCACAACTGCACTGGCCCCAGGTAACAGATTTTGATTTACAATAGATACAGAGATTCAGTGGCATCTCTTAGCAAAATCTAAAGTATTTATGTATTAGTAAAAAAAAACTAGTCTTGAATTTTAAAATGTCTTTCTTTCAGGATTTCAGAAGTGTGATAGAATCTGCACTTAAAATGTGTTCAGAACTGCCAAAAACAGATAAAGTGGAAGAACAGAAGGCAAATGAGTCAAGATATATTGAGTAAAGCACAGGCTTGGATTGACATAGAAAGAGGAAAGACGTGGTCTATTTTTACAGTATTTTACAATTCATGTGTAATTTGTTTGTATATTTTATTAAAAGTTATCAGTTGGTAAATTTAATCAAATATTCAAATGAATATTTTGTAGTTCACATTGGACTAGGTAATAAACGAACCACTTTTTTAATTGTGTAAGTAATCTGATGTTTGGCCTTAATTTTGAAGTTAACAATTAACTGGCTCCTGTTCATTGTTTGCAGTTGGCCAGACTTTGGGCTGCCACAAAATGGAGAACTGTTTCTGCCCTGTCCATGGGTCATGAGAGGAAAGGGCCTGTCCCACTTAGGCTGTCGCCACATTGTCAGGAGTAGACTCCTCAGTCGCCCAAAGAGTCGTAGCTGGATTTGCAACATGTTCAAAAATTTCTGGCGACAGTGGGTTAACACCAATGAGCCTAGCTTGACCCTTGGTGAATTCCATTGGCGACTACCTACGTCAACCGGCGACTGAATTGCCTTCAGTTGTCACCGACAGGGTCGTAGGTGGATGTCCTAATGGGTCAGTAGCTTGACGTCGACCAGCTGGTAGGTTGTTGTAGACATTGTCGTGTGAGGGGTCTAGTGGTTTTTCAGCAACCTGCTGCAACTATGACAGTCGCCTAAGTAGGACAGGCCCTTAAGTTTCACTGTGTCTCACACGACGGTCAGCTTGCGAAGCTTTCAGATTAAAATCTAAACAAATGTGAAATTAGAATATTTAGTTTAAACTTGTGCACTGAAAGGAGTGATTGAATAAATTTAAGAATTCATTTGGTTAAGAAGGATGAGATTCCACAATTGATATATTTTTAGAGGCCGTAGTTTGTTGGTAGTAAATTTAGACCCAGACTATTAGGATTTTTCTGACTTGTAATGGACAACATTTTCTTTGATGCTTTGTACCTCAAGAGAAAAGTGTAGAGGGATCTTGGGTTGCAAGTCCATGGCTCCTTGAAAGTGGCAACAAAAGCATTATGTTAGTAAAGAAGCCATGCGGCATACTTGCCTTTATCAGTCAGAACACTGAGTATAGGCAAGTCATGGTGCAGCTGTATCAAACATTGGCTAGTACACATTTGAAATATTGTGTGGAGGTTTTCGAGAGGATGCAGAAGAGATTCACAATATGTTTCGTGGATTAGGGAGTACTAGCTGTAAAGAGAGATTGGACAAAACTTGGATTGTTTGTTCAATCTCTCTAGAACGTCAAAGGCTAAGTTGGTTATAAAATAGACTGGTGGAAGTATATTCAGTGAGAGGATAGATAGAGCATTTTTTCCCCCAAGGTGGAGATGCTAAATATTTGAAGGCATGTTTAAGGTGAGATTTGAGGCAAGTATTTTATAAAGAGAGAATGCACTGCCAGGAGAGGTGATGGAAGCAGATACAGTAATGGCGTTTAAGAAGCATTTGATATTGGCGACATGGTGAGCCAAAAGCCCTATTTCTCTGATGTACTGTTCTACCTTGTGGAGCAGTTCATTTCTTTTGCTGAATTGGCTTGAACTGGAGGAATTAGGACACTTTCTCTTTGCAAAGCATTGCAGCTGAAAAGCACATAAAACAATAATTCACAGAATAATATTCACAAAATATTTAATGCTTATTTTTGTTTGAAAATCCAATATAAACTAATTATTATAGAAATAATTGTATATAAAATGTTTCATATAAAAGGCTTCACCCAGTTTATAAATAAAGTTCAATTTGGACCTTTGATTTTTGCATACAAAAATAAAAATTTAAACTGTACATTTTACTTAAAAAACATAGAACAGCTCGTAGTTAACTTGCTGAGAAGTAGCTCAACGTCCATTGGAAAGTGATGTATTTATCTTTGAGAGGTTTGCAATAATGCAGAAATATCCTAGTTTTAACTTGCTCAAGATGTTTATATTACCACTGTATGACCTGACCTCAGCCAGATAGGTAACTGTGTTCTGGTTCAAATCAGCTGCTCTGCTCCATCCTTCACTGGGTGTGGCACTGATCTTTATAACCATGTCAGCAGGAGAGTAAGCAGGTTAGGTTGGCAATACACAAAGGCTGCTGCTTGGCGAGTGACTCCAACAGGTTGGGAGGAAGAGCAGGAGCACCAAGATCAACCTGAAAAATAAAGAACGAGAAAGCTCAGCTTAATTTGTAACATGGGTGTCAACCTTAGTCACATTGTCACATCTACTTTACCTGAGTCAGGTAGATAAGTCTTGTTATCTCTTTCCCATTGTGGTTGTCATGCTGCAGGATCCAGCCACTGGGCAGCATTTCACCTCGTACCATCTCCTTCACAGGTCGAGGCATTGATTCCTCATAGATGGATTGCATCGCCAAAATGTACTGCTTATTCTAGAGAAAGAAAGTGATGCAGACTCTGAGCGTATTGCATTGCACATTCTCCACATCGCAAAAGTATAAGTTGTGATTCTACCATGTAGTAAACAGAGACATCCAGTATTAATGGGAGTGAGATTATTCACAGCAAGTTCTGTTTGCAGCTGTCTGCTACTCAATCATGATCAATAACACATTAGCCAATTCCCCAATGGGTTGCAGTCTATAAAGATATAAGATGGTATTGTTTATTTTAATTTTTAGGAACACATGCTGTGTTTACTGGGGTTGTTGTAAATTGAGCCACTATAGCTCTCATGGCAAACTAGTTATGGTGATGTAGAGAGTGAGGAATGGCTGATTATGGACTGATAACAGCCACACCACCTATTATGCAGAGTGCATGTGTAGTCTACAAATATATAAGCAGAGAAGGCAACATAGGCCTTGGATAGATTCAAAGCACAAATCAGTGTGTAATTAGCAGGGTAGATGGCTGCAGAAAAGAAGAATCACAATCATAGGTTGTAATATGGATCATTTGAAGATGTTAAGAGTTCAAATGCAAGGATCACAGAGATAACAATGCCCATACTTAAAACACAACAACTGTACCTTTTTAGCCTCCACACTGATGCAGCAGAAGTCCCTGGGCTGGTTGAGACGGCAGGTGTCAATCACAAGGTAAACTTGAAGAAGGAGGGAAGATAATCAAATGAAACAGCATAAGATTGTAAAGCAGTTGGTTTACAGATTTACAGAACATTGACAACATACAGCCATCCTTTATATCCAGGTGAAGAGTTGCCCATCGTAAATACTCTGCATGAAAAACCCTGTGAAACGTGGTGGATTAAAGTGGTATCAGTTTGTTGATGCACTAATATTTATCCTGGTTCTCCTCTAAACACCTGAAGCTTGATGAATGGCCTCTTGCTAACGACAAGTGATGGGAAGAAGGATTTCGACCAGAAACGTCACCTATTCCTTCTCTCCAGAGATGCTGCCTGTCCCGCTGAGTTACTCCAGCATTGTGTGTCTACCTTCAATTTAAACCGGCATCTGCAGTTCTTTTCTACGCAGCTAAGATGCTTTCCACCAAATAATTCAAACATTGGTTACCTGTTACAGTGCAAAACCACAAAGAAAATTATATTGCTCATCAGACCGAATTTGACTTTTACTTTCAATACTCATTCAGGCAGAACATTCCATGCATAACTGTTAGCATTGCTAACCCGTGGTTAATTTACCTTGTATCTATCTTCTGCCACTGATCAGTCACTTTATCTTCACTTACCTTATGATTTCAAACCTCATTTGACGTAGCAGTTTTTATACGTTATTCAAGACTCTATCCCTGGAACATCCCTAAATATCCAGGGCCTTCAAAGTTGGGCAGAACACTGGTTGAGCTCCAACCAGTATTTTAAAGGTTCAACATAACTTGTTTAATTTGTCGTCTCAGCTTCTGTTTGGACAGAAAATAATCTCATGTGCCTGTTTAATATTTCTCTCAATTTGAACCCAGGTCTCTCGCTGTGCACTTTGTTTAAAGTGTACCATTGATCTTTTATGGTCGCTCCTCGTTTTTCTTACAGAACACAACCTTTCAGGCAAATCTCAGGGAAATGTTTGTCCATTTCAGCAGCCTGCCTACATTTCCCAGCACATTGTTCATTACCCAAGTTTCAACTAAAAAATTACTTTCATTGAAAATTTTAATTCTGTTATCCCAATTTCATGACCTTCCCTACATATTTGGGGCAACAAACCCACCCATCTTTGGGATGTGGGAGGAAAATGGAACACATGTTCACAGGGTGAACATGCAAACTCCACCCAGTCAACAACTGAGGTCAGGATCAAACCAGGTCTCTGATGCTGAGATAGCAATTCTACCATCTGCGTCGTTGTGCTGCTAAAATAAATACTAAAAGGAGCAGTCCTAAAAAAATATTTCACACAAAGGAAACGCCATTCACCTCTACTGCTTCCTTAGTTGAATATCATTTACAACAATAATGGCTGTTATACCCAATTGCTCATCAAATAAAGCACCCCCTTTGCTATTACAACTATCTTACTGATCTGCCCTGGGACTTGCAAGGATTAGTGGACATAATACAATTGAAGGGGTGTGTGGTCTGTTGTACCAGTAACTCTTCAACAGTATTCTCTCACTATCAGAATTAATTTCTATTTGCCATTTTTTGCCTGACGGCCCAAAGGTATATCTCTTCCTGCAGTCTTAAGATACCTTAAAATCAACAAGGTCACTTTCTGTATCTTCTGCAAATTTCTTCATTGTCTAATCTACACCTGAGTTCAAGGCATTAGTCATAAGAACAAAAAACAAAGAAATGCTGAGCCTTATGGAACTCCATTTATAACAGCCACAAAACACTCAGCTCATCTCCCCTGAAATGACTGCCATTGAGCAAAGTCCGGAGCTATTTTGCCACTCGGACTTGGATCACATTCACTCTTTCTTTTTTGACCAGCTTGCCATCGTAGAACCTTGCTAAAATCATTACACTGGTTAAAACATTGGTTTAGCGACTTTTAAATCTGATTAACTAATCAGACTCAAAACGTTGCCTATTTCCTTCGCTCCATAGATGCTGCCTCACTCGCTGAGTTCCTCCAGCATTTTTGTCTACCTTCGACTTTCCAGCATCTGCAGTTCCTTCTTAAACATAATATAAAAGTTAATCTGATCAAACATGAGCACCCAGCCAACTGCTTAGTGGGTATTTATTGACATTGAGGATGTAGGCATGTGTTGTACTGGCTGACAAAAAGATCTGGGTAAAGAAAAAGCTCATTCATCTTTCTCAGTTACTATTTAGAGATGTCCATCAGGAGTTCTCATTTGAAAACAAACCTTTTTACTGTACACTGGATAATCAATACCAATATCAAAGAGGTTCATCAATTACAAACTGAACTTGACTTAGATAACTGAAGCTCACGTTGAACCAACCTGAATCAAGGTACATGGGATGTAACTTGATAACATTCATGTGTGAAGGAAGTCTCATTACTCCTGAGGAAACCCACAGACACTGGGTAAAGAGCTTGGAAGGAATTGCCAGGAAGATTTAGTGGTATATTTTGAAACGGGTTAAGATCAATCAAATCAAGAAAGTAAATGACTAAAGACCAGAAGCTGTGGAGATCAGTGCATCTTACCGAGCTCAATGCCGTGTCCCAGTTGTTGGTGTATTTTCACCGTTTTTAATGCCTCGTCATAGAGCTGCCTCTTGCTGTTATCCTTCACCAAACGCCACACAGTGTCCAATGGCTTCTCAATCACGCCAACTCCCATAAAGCCATGCTTGGTGGAGGAAAGGTACCGCTTATAAAACATCAGGACATCTTTTTCCATGCCATTGTATCTAATGGAAACAGAAAGAAAACTGAAAGTACATGACTAACTATGTAATTTTTAAGATTCAAAATACTACACAAAGCATTGCTTCTGTTTTTGTGCAGAGATAGGCTGAGTAAGTGTTGCAGTTTCAGCTTTGGCCCAACCCACCCATGCTGAACAAGATGCCCCATCTCAGCTCGTTCCACATGCCTGTGCTTGGCCGATATCCTTCCACACCTTTCCTATCTATTTACTTGTCCAAATGTTTTAAATTATGTTAATGTACCTTCACTTCCTCTGGCTGCTTGTTTTATTTACCCATCACCTGTTGTAGGCAAAAGTTGCCTCTCAGGTTGCTATTAAATCATTTCCCTCTTACAGCGATGTCCTCTAATTCTTGATTCCCTACCTTGGGAAAAAGATGCTTGTACTTCCACCCAATCCACTCCCCTCATGATTTATACACCTCCATACGACCACCGCTCAGCCTCCTGAACTAGGAATAAAGTCCCAGCCTGCGCATCCTCTCCCCATAGCTCAGACCCTCATGCTCGTAAATCTTTTCTGCACTCTTTCCAGCTTAATGGGGCATATTTACTATGGCAGAGTGACCAAAACGACACTGTACTCCAAATGCAGCCTCGCCAACATATTGTACAACTGTAACTTAACACTCCAAATGTTATACTCAATTATCTGACTAATGACAGCCAATATGGTAAAAAGCTTCTTCACTACCCTATGTACCTGTGATGCCATTTTCAGGAGACTATGTACTTGTACTCCTAGATCCCTCTGCTCTATAACACAGCCCAGGACCCTACTGTTCACTGTGAAGTTCCTTGCCAGGTTTGACTTCCCAAAATGCAACTCCTCACACTTATCCAAACACCATTAAACATCTAGCTGAACGAGATCCTGCTGTAATTTGTTCTACTTTCTACAATACCAACGATTTTGGTATCTTCTGCAAACTTATTAATTTGTACTGTTTCAAATGAGATGACAAATGAGATGTCCATGGGACATAGGTTTAAGGTGAAGAGGAAAAGATTTAATAGGAATCTGAGGGGTAACTCTATCACACAAAGGGTGGTGAATGTATGGAACAAGCTGCCAGAGGAGGTAGTTGAGGCAGGAACTATCCCAACATTTAAGAAGCCGTTAGACAGGTACATGGATAGGACAGGTTTGGAGGGATATGGACCCAATGCTGGCATGTGGGACTAGTGCAACATGGGACATGTTGGCTGGTGTGGGCAAGTTGGACTAAAGGGCCTGTTTCCACACTATCACTCCATGACAGCAGTGGGCCCAGCACTGACTCCTGAAGCGTAACACTAGTCACAGGCCTTCAGTCAGACAAACAACAGCACTACCACCACCCTGGTCCCCGGTTCATACACTCCTCCAGGAATACACTTGATCCCAGCTGCTTACACCTGACCCACGCCTCCTTTTTGCAGAACACAGCCACAATTTCTCTCGTCATCCAGGCCAGGGTTCATTACTCCTACCAGCCTTGCCCTTCATTCTAACAAACAATGCTGAGGATACCCCCAGATGGTAATACAATATCCCAGGGCACTTCACTGAAGCAGAGAAATACTGGCTAGCAGTTTTATCAACTGAATCACCAAAGCTTCATTGAGTTACTGTGAAATCATGCTTCTGGGAGCTTCCTGTGTTTAGATTAGCACTTCTTACAGTACAACAGTAACAACAGTGCAAAGATGCTTCGGGCCAACCTGCGCCAGTGGCAATTCTTGTAAAAATGTCTTTAAACCTGGGGTGAATCATGTCAATGCTGTACATTTGTTATCTTGATGAATTCATGTACCTCCAGCCAGCTGCTGCTTCACCAGTGAGGTGGTGTCCAGGATGGTTCACAGATGCACTTGTGATCTGAAAAGATTGGGATTTTCATCATTCTGTGCTTTGTAGACAATGTAAATCAAAGATTTTAAAATGTACACAGGTCACTCCTTTGAGATTGCCAACAAGGGCAGCACCGTGATGTTGAAATGTCTCAGCCTTGGGATTCACCCACGGGTCACATTCCTGGAGCTCCCTCCCCTGCAGACCCAGGACAGGGCTTTAACTGGGCATATGGAGAAGGCTTGCCATCAGTCAAGGTTGGCCATCCTGAACATCAGTGAAGAGGTGCTGCATGGGGTGGGCACTGGGAACGTTGGCCCTTTCACAGGTTAGGCCTGCTTCATCCTATCTTGTAGTGCTGTTACCATGCTCCCACTTTAGAGTGATGCGGATACTGGGGATGGTGGGATATGAAGAGTTACCAGAACCTGCTCTGAATGAACCAGTATGCAGTCACTCCTGCCTTTCTGAGGCATTGGTGAGGCTGAAATCCAGTGCTGGTGTGATTCTGCGGTGTCGGGTAGCCAACTGAAGTGCACAGGGCAAACACAGAAGGAAATAACCCATTGAAGGGAAGGATTGTATGGGGCAGCATGAATAGCTTTCCAACAGGATAATTGGACACTAATCAATAATTAGTCATCAATAATTTCAAGAACATGTAAACACTCACCTCTGCTGTTAAAGAAGCTACAGTCAGAATAGCCAAATCTTGATACTTTTTGAGAAAGGTTGAACTATGGTGACAGCTGCTTGTTATTTTTCCTGCAATTGAGAGCGCAAGTGGACAGGAAGCTGCAGCAAAAAACAAATCACATTAAATGTCATTCATTGGTGCAATGGTTCTTTATTATCACATGTACCACGGCACATGAATTTTATTTTGCATACTGTTCAGTAAAGTATTCCCCTCTCCTGCAGCCTCTAGACCACTCCGTATCAGCAGCAGTGGTTACACTTTGTCTCCTTATCCCATTCTCTCATCGCTAAATCCATATTAGCCTTCCCTCTTGCAAACCACCATCCAAGTGACCTCAGAGCAGGAAAGAAATCTTGTAATGAATTCACTGGCCAGGATCTTACAGCCAATATTCTGCAGATGATTCTAAAACAGGGTAAACAGCATTGAAAGGAGAAAATGCAAGAAACACCCAGCAAGTTAGGCCTTGACTGCAGAGAGAAACAGTTCAAAGAAAAGAGAAACAGGTCAAAGGCTAGGTCAGAAGTGGAAATCAACAGCTAAGAGTTAGTTTTAAGTGACCCGAAAATGTGGATTAGTGGGATAAGACAAATAAAAGATTAGCGATAAGGTGAGACGGGGGTTATCATGGTGATACTGACCACTGAGCCACTTGGTTTGGGGCAATTGGGGAGAGAAAAAACACAGGACATAAAATCTGTGAAATGTAGGTCACGAGGAGAAACCAATGCAGAACATTATTCATGCCCCTCCCTAATGGCCATCATTAATCTGTCATTAGACCGCTTCGTAAACATCAGAATGACATTGTGGTCTCATGCTATCAGGGATATTCCCCATGTCCTATCCTACCTTCCTTCCGCTAGTCTCTTCTGCAACTTCTCTTCCCACTTTACTAATTCTGATGAAAGGTCTCATTAATAATAATAATAATAATAATAAATTTTATTTTCGGGCACCTTTCAAATCTCAAGGTCACCTTACAAAGATTAAACAGAAGAGAAAAAAAAAACATATAGTCGGAGAAAAATAAATAATAAGGACATCATCAATACACAAATTAAAGATAGAAATCGCTCCAAAGACACAAAATCAAGAAATCAAAAAAAAAACACAATGTGAAGAGAGAACAGCGGCAGCTAAAGCGCGCCAGCGTCCACTCTCTCTTCCGACAGCCATCTTGGACACAGACTAACAAAGTACCTTACACACAGAAAAATCATCCCCCCACAGTGGTTACCACTGTGGGGGAAGGCACAAAAGTCCAGTCCCCAACCCCAGTTCTCCCAAAAGTCAGGCCTATTAAGGCCACCGCTGTTGCCTCAACGGAGGCCCGATGTTCCTGACCGTTCTAGCCGGGTGGTCTTGCCCCGGCGTCGGGAGAGTCCTCACAGCGGCTGGGCCACCTGGAACGGCCGCTTCCTAGCAGGGAATTGTCGGCTTCCGAAGCCGACAAGGACGCACCGAGTTGGAGCCCCCAGGCTCCCGATGTTAAAGACGGCGCCGCCCGCTCCGCTCCGCAGCCCCGCAGCCCGGAGGTGTTGCTCTCGGCAGTCCAGCTCACCGGAGCTCCAGCGCGTCGATTCAGCGCGGCGACCCAGGCAAGGCATCGCCCGCTCCGCTCCGCGATGGCGCTCCAGCGCTGTGCTGCCACCGAGGCCGAGGTGCTGGGCGGTCCCCACCAGGAAACGGCGCTCCAAGCCCGCTGGTAGGCCACGAGGACGGGTCGACGGGCAGCCCAGAGAAAAGGCTGCCTCACCGACCAGGTAGGGACCTAGAAGTAAGGTTACCTCCTTCCCCCCACAATAAGAAGTCAATTTCTCCGAAAAAACGACGAACAAAACTAACTAAAAACTGGGGAAAAAAATGAATTAAACGGACGGCTGCTGGTTAGCAGCCATTCCCCAAGATGGCTCCTCCTCCAAGTGACTACTTCACTCTCCACAAATCATTACCATTTGCAGTATTTTTGATTTTCAAGACAAAGAAGGTGTACAACAAGCAATGCTGTGGAAGAAAAATGTATATACTCCTTTATTTAATTGGAATTGAACAAGGTAAGGAAGGGGTGTTTTGGATGTGACAATTGGCAGCTCTCGCTTGACCAGGTGCAGAAGAGGTTCGCGGGAATCGGCAAAGTAAGCTTAGACCTATTACCTCCGGTCTGGTAATGTGACGAATTGTGGATGGTGAATGTAAAAATGAAATGGGAGCAGATAACAAAGTTTGTTGACATTTCTGAGAAGTTACAGTAGATCACCCGCTCCCCCTACCGCTAGCAGCGTAGATACGTTGCAGTAAATGGGAGGCTTATGATTAGCTTGGGATGGAGATGGTGACGTGGGCCGCTTGAAAGATGAAATAGAATTATATCAAGATTCCCTTGTATTGTGTTTGAATTGTATTAATCATCTGTTGTTGAATAAGATTAACATAAGCGAACAGTATGTTATGACTAATGGAACAATTGGTACTGTGTAGTTGATAGAATATTTTCGTAGAATAGTATCTAACAACAGTAAACACGTTGTTTTCTGCACAGTATAATTGTCAGTTAATTCTGCTGTGAATTGGTGGGTAGTTTACTGCTGCCATCTCTCCATGATATCATGCAATAAACTCTTGAAGCGAACCTACGAAGTCTATAACTTTTCGTTTTTTCCTTTAAATCCCCTCTAAATTAATTTATTCGACAAATGCTGTATAGAGGTATAATCCATTGAACCACTTAAAACATATTTTTAGAATCTGTTGGTATCCCAACATGGGTATTTGTTTATAATAGGCAGAATGCCGCCGGCTACGGGAGTCAAGATCGACCCGTCAACTGGGGCTCGAGGCCCCCGACCGAGGAAGAACAAAAGGAAGGACTTGAACTTTATTTCGCCTTCCATCACAGCGAGGAATGTGTAGGAGTCACTGTGGTGGATGTTCATGTTAAAATGTGTTTTTGGGTGATCTGTTACTTTTAATTGTATGACTGACCTGGTATGTTCCTCGTATGTTGCAAAACATACTTGGTGAATAAAGTCTGATTCTGATTCTGATGGAGGGAAAGATATTCAATTATTGGAGGGAAAAAAGGCTGTTATAGGGAGAGCAACTGATGGGTATTCCGTCACAGAGACATGCGGAGAATAGTAACAGATACACGATACACTGACAATCACCGTCTCCATCACAGGAGACAGACAATCAACTGACAACTATTCTAAGCCCACTGACCTACAGCTATCTAGACTACACCTCTTCCCATACTGCTTCCTGTGAACACTATCCCCTACTCTCAACTCTCAATTCCTCCGTCTACGACGCATCTGCGACCAAGATGAGGTTTTCCATACCAGGACATCAGAGATGTCCTCATTCTTTAGGGAACGGGGCTTGCCCTCTTCCATTATAGACGAGGCCCTCACTAGGGTCTCCTCGAAATCCCGCAGCTCCACTCTTGCTCCCCCTTCCCCCAGTTGTAACAGGGCCAGAGTCCCCCTAGTCCTCACCTTCCACCCCAGCAGCCGTTGCATACAGCACGTAATCCTCTGCCATTTTCGCCACCTCCAAGGGGATCCCACCACCAGCCACATCCTCCCATCTTCACCCCTTTCCGCTTTCCCTCTGTCAACTCGTACCTTCCCACCCAAACCATCCCCTCCCCAGAAACATGTCCCTTTACCTCCCCTCTCCACTCCATCCAATGACCCTGACAGTCTTTCTAGGTGAGGCAGAGGTTCACTTCCACCTCCTCCAACCTCATCTACTGTATCCGCTGTTGCAGGTGTGGACTCCTGTATATCGGCGAGAACAAGCGCAGGCTCGATGATCGTTTCGCTGAACACCTCCGCTCAGTTTGCCTGAAACTACCTGATCTCCTGGTTGCTGGACACTTTAACTCCCCCTCTCATTCCCACACTGACCTTTCTGTCCTGGGCCTCCACCATTGTCAGATTGAGGCCCAGCGCAAATTGGAGGAACAGCACCTCATATTTTGCTTGGGCAGTTTGGGCAGTATGAACATTGACTTCTTTAACTTCAAGTAACCCTTGCTTTCCCTCTCTCTCTCTCTCCATCCCTCCCCCTTCCCAGTTCTCCGACCAGTCTAACTGTCTCCAACTACATTTTATCTGTCTGCTTTGTTGTTACCTTCACTCAGTCAACAATAATCTATTCTACATTTTCCTTGAACTCTATTCCCTTTTCCCTGTTTGCACACCTTCACACGACCTTATCTATCTATCCTCCTCCCTGACGTCAGTCTGAAGAAGGGTCTCAACCCGAAATGTCAGCCATTCTTTCTCCCCAGAGATGCTGCCTGTCCCACTGAGTTACTGCAGCATTTTGTAGCTATCTGCAATGACATCCTCTCCTCAATAATGCTTGGCCTCCTTGATTATGAAGAAACTACCACCCATACCTTAAGGTTATTCAAAAGTATTTAAATATTCTGCTTCCACCTCTCTAGAGTTCCAAAGACTTGTTAGCATTGAAGATAATTCACTCTGCTGTCTTAAACAGATTTTTAAACCGTTCCCCCTATGGAGGAACTCAACAGGTCAGGCAGCATCTATGGAGGCGGAGGGATAGTCAACATTGTGGGTCAAGACACTTGCAACAGGATTGAGAGTGGAGAGGTATAATGGTGAAGGCAAATGCTAGGCAAAGTGGTCACCTAGTCTACGCTTGGTCTCACCAATGTAGGAGGCCACATTATGAGCTCCAAATACAGTAGACGAGATTGGAAGAGGTGCAGGTGAATCTGGAAGTGCCATTCAGGTACGTGAATGGAGGTGAGGGAGGAGATGTAGAGACGGGGTCATACCTCCTACAGCTGCAGGAGAATGTGCCAGGGGTCAGGGAGGGGTGAGGAAACCAGGATGTCACTGAGCGTAGTCCCTGCAGAAAGGAGAGAGGGGTGGGGAGGGAAGATGTGATTACTGGGAGGATCACAATGTAGCAGCTTGCTGGGATTCCGTCACTGGATCCTATGTGTCTAAAATCTTCTGGATCAGCCTACCATGAACTACTTCATCAGATGCCTACATAACCTACCTTAGCCTCCTTATTTCTTCAAAATCACACTTTCAGAATCAGAATCACACTTTATTCGCCAAGTATGTTTTGCAACATACGAGGAATTTCATTGGCCAGGTCAGTCATACAATTAAAAGCAACAGACTCAAAAACACATTTTACCATGAACATGAAGGCAAAATAAAGTTCAACTCCTTTTTGTTCTTCCTCGGTCGGCGGCCTCGAGCCCTCCGTTGACGGGATGATCTTGACTCCTATAACCAGCGGCGTTTGGGCCCTCCGCGTTGAGGCGTTCAGCTCCTGCATCGGGGGGGGATGTCAGCTCCCCCGCGCCGGGCAATCGAATCTTGCGTCAGGGCTGGTCGAACCTTCCGCGACGTTGGAGCTTCCCGACTCTTCACAATTTACCTGGTGCCTCAGCAAATATAGCAACCAACCCTTTGGTGGTTCACCCAAGTCATTCATTTACATTGTAAAAAGTAAAGACAGTAAAATGCCAAAAAGCTTATGGGTTTTGGTGGTACCCGGCTGGTAATTCCTCCTGACTGATATTATGACCATCAATACCATGACACTCATTTGTTCAGCTGTTATACAGAAGTATAATCCATGTTTCAGTGAACCTGGTGTGTTTGAGGTGCATGGGAATGAGTTCCCAGTGAGTTTAAACGTTGAACAGGAAATCCAATGAGCCAGATGCTGAACATTTGTTTAGTGGATTATTGAAGGCTTACCTCATTTATGCCCCCTCCCTGCTCCCTGTTTAACAGCCACCACACTCTATTATATCACCTGCCACAAGATGGTTTATTTTCCACAATAACGTTTGATTTGGCAACGTTATCAAAAACTTACATCCACTCATTTCCCTTCATTCCACAACACATGACTTAATCAAAGCAATGATTCTCAAATCAACTCAATCAGTCAAATTAGACACACAAATTCACACGGACACAAGAACTGTGGTGGGGCCTGAACACATGGATGCTTGTGCATGAGGCATCTCGAAACAGGGCCTTGTTAAATCGCTGTGAGCGGAAATGTTGGTGAATGGAACTTAGCAGGAGTTACAACATGCGCAGCACAATCTCGATGAGTTTAGGGAACATGTTCAGTGTTACTCACCATGTTGAGTGACTTCAGTGTCTTTAAACTGTGAGTTGCCACAAGCTGTGCACCTGTTGCTGGCCATCCCAGGATCTGCACGGCTTTTGCTCTGCTGTTATTAAACAGATTTTATTCAATAAAAACTTGCTCCATACAACGTGATTTATTCAAGATAGTTACTGGAAATTTGAAATAAAATTATCTGCACAGAATGGCTAATGTAAAGGGATATTAAATCCTTATGAAACTCCTTTAGGCTGAATATCTCATTATTTACTGATCAGTCTCGTTAGTTAAAAGCTTTCACACAGAGTTACCCGATCACTGAGGCACAGTCACGATTCAGTGAGATCCTCGTCACTTGCCCGGTTGTGTACAACTGTAACGTGGTTTGTCCGTAGAGAATAGTTTTGCCGGCAGCATACACGCGAATTAATTTAAAAAATCTCTTACAGTTTCTAAACACAACATTCCCCCAACATGGTGTTTCAAGTTTCCATCACCTGCGGATGGTGGCTCAAAGGAGACTGATGCAATAAAACAAATCTGCTTTAGTTTCACACTAGAGTTGTTGAGTGGTACAGTACTGAAATGTGCCCTTCAACCCACATGTCCATGCTGACCCTCTTGCCCACCTCCACTAAACCCACTTGCCCGCATTAGAGACATATTTCTCTGTGTCTGTCCAAATGACTCTTAAACAGCAATTGTATCTGATTCCACCACTTCTTGTGGCAGTCCTTGTAGTACATGACTGGTCACAGACCTACAATCAGAAAACTATCCTACCACGATCCCCTGCCTCCAGTCACCAAGTCAGTTTTGGTCCAATAGCCAGTTGACCTTGGATCCCATGAACCTTAACTTTCCATCCAGCCTACCATGCAGGAACTTGCCTTATTAAAGTTCATATATGCCTTCATTAATCTTCATAGTTGCCTTCTCAAAAAACTCAATCATCTGTGAAAAATTGCAACAATTAAACACAACACCCATCTTTCAATTCTGTCCATGGTCACAAGGTGCTGCTCTTTTACAAACGTGCTGGTTGCATCTTACACACACACAAAAACAGGCACTCTAACACAAAATCCATGACTTCTGCGTTGTTTAACTTTTCACTTTGTAGTTTAAAGAACGCACTAATCTTATATTTCCAACATAAGATATATTTTTTTGCAGTGTCTACTGCAGCATCTTTAAGGTGGATGTAAAATGTGCACAATTTAAACAGATGCAACGATCCTTCATGGGCATTTGGCCAAAGTTTATTTCACAACAATTGAAATAGATTACCTAGTTTGAAGTCTAGTCTGAAGAAGGGTCTCGACCCAAAACGTCACCCATTCCTTTTCTCCAGAGATGCTGTCTAATCCGCTGAGTTACTCCGGCTTTTTGTGTCTATCTTCGGTTTAAACCAGCATCTGCAGTTCCTTCCCACACATACCTAGTTTCTGATCTTGCCATGTGCCACCATACTCTCTAAACAACCACAGTAATTACACCTCATTGGCTATGAAGTTCCAGTATAGACTGAGGTCGCTGTCTTCCTTTCAGCTGTTGTATTGATTACAGACTGTTCACTGAGGTGCTGGGGTTGTCAGATACAGAGGATGGACCAATAATGGGCATTTTATCCACAGCACCTACACAAGATTGAGAATGTTGAGTTCTTGTCACAGGGAGTGTGTTCTCACCTTGGTCTGGGGGTTGATGTCAGGGGAAGCCGTGGTACTGCTGCTGTAACCAGATGTGGGATTGGACGAGAGGCTGAGATTTGAGCCGGTGCGCAAACTGCTTCTGTTGGCCAACTTCCTCATCCGCTCTTGCTCCTGAGAGGGCAGTTATAACAAACACAACTCAATATTCAGAGCAACCGAATACTTGCAAAACACATTCCTTCACCAAGCAAGCTGCAGATTGTTTAAAAAAACTCTCTCAAGTATTGCCCACAAACATGTTCCCACACCCTGCCTTTACCCTAGTGATTAGGAACGTAAGTGTGATGGTGCAAGGCTCACATGTCACTTTCAGACAAGGCAGAAATTACCTTCATTTGGAATTGGAACTATTCCAAATTTGATTTTTGATTTTCTACATCAAATAATTAGCAGTTACAAATTCATTTTCTCTAATTGAATCTTTTAAGCCACATAATTTGCTTACATAATGTGTTTGGTCATGTGATGGGAGCAGAATTAAGCCATTCGGCCCACCATTCAATCATGGCTGATCTATCTCTCCATCCTATCCCATTCTCCAGCCTTCTCCTCAAAACCCCAGACATCCTGGCACTGTCTTGCTTGAATATTTTCATTAATGGTACTAATTTCGGAAGAGAGAGTGGACGCTGGCGCGCTTTAGCTGCCGCTGCTCTCTCTTCACATTGTGTTTTTTTTGATTTTGTGTCTTTGGAGCGATTTCTATCTTTAATTTGTGTATTGATGATGTCCTTATTATTTATTTTTCTCCGACTATATGTTTTTTTTCTCTTCTGTTTAATCTTTGTAAGGTGACCTTGAGATTTGAAAGGCGCCTGAAAATAAAATGTATTATTATTATTATTATTATTATTATTATTAATTTAACGATATTTCCAAGATTAAACTAAACTCTTTTTTTCAAACACCTAAAGTTCACATTTTCAAAGTTCCAGACTCAACTATAAAAATGCCTAATAACACACAGTTTTGCATTATTCCCTCATTATAATGCTGAATAATGTTTCTGAAAGTTACCTTCAACAATTGTAGGATCATTTCCTGCTGTAAACGGCATTTCTCCTTCTCAGCCCTCGCACGCAATTTATCTCTTGCCTTTGCTATTTCTGCTTTTGTTTCCTCACGAGCCTTCTGATAATCTCTAAGCAGAGACTCTATCTCAGAAGGAGTTTCCAGCGGGGCCTTCGCGACTGCACGAGTCCTGCAGGATTCAACAAATCATTAACCGTTCTCTTTAGGTTTAACCAATGTTGGTAAAGAATTGTGAAGGCTGCTGGAACAAAGGTGAAGAGTAGACAATCTCCAATTTCCACCAATTAACCCAGAGCTTCAGTAACAGTTCAACTCTCTAAAACTAACATATGTTTTACTGTCTAATGGTGCAAAGAAAAGGCTACAAAGATGAATCAGAAAATAAGTCATTGATTGCTGGAAATCAATCTAGGAACGGGTCTACTGTTTGTGGTATGTATAAATGACCTGTACGTAAATGTAGACAAAAATGCTGGAGAAACTCAGCAGGTGAGGCAGCATCTATGGAGCGAAGGAAATAGGCAACGTTTCGGGCAACGTAAATGTAGATGGGTTGGTAAGTAAATTTACTGATGATACCAAAATTGGAGGAGTTGCAGACAGTGAGGAAGACTGTCATTAGATACAGCAGGTTGTACATCAGCTGCAGGAATGGATGGAGAGATGGCAGATGGAGTTTAACCTGAGCAAGTGTGAGTTGTCGCACTTTGGGAGGTTGAATGTAAGGACAGAGAATACAGTAATGACAAAACCCGTAACAGCATTGATGTGCAGAGGGATCTTCGAGACCAAATTCACAGTTCACTAAAGGTGGCAGTACAAGTTGATAGGGTGGGAAAGAGCCATAGGGTATGGTTCCCTTCATTGTTGGAGGCATTGAATAAAAGAGTCAGGAAATCGTGATCCAGCTCTGTAGGATTTTGGAGCACTGCGTGCAGTTCTGGTCACCCCATTAGAGGAAAGATGTGGAAGCTTTGGAGAGGGAGAGGGTGCCAAGGAGGTTTACCAGATGCTTCCTGGATTAGAGGGTTTCAGATACAGGGAGAGGTTGGATAGACTTGGATTTTTACTCTGGAACGTTGGAGTTTGAGGGGCGGCGATAGAATTATATAAAATTCTAAAAGGCAACGATAGGGAAGATGGTCAGAACCATTTTCCCCCAGAGCGGAAATGTCCAACATTAGAGGACACAGCTATAAGGTGAGAGTGGGAAAGTTGAATGGAGGTGTGCGGGGCAAGTTGTATTTTTACACTGAGGGTGGTGGGGGCCTGGAACGAATTGCGAGGGATGGTGAGGGGCACATACTACAATAGCAATTAAGAGCCTTTTGGATTTGCTCATGGATATGCAGTGAGTAGAGGAATATGGATGATGTGCAGGCCAATCAGATCAGTTCAGCCAGGCATCATGATCAGCACAAACATTGTGGGCAGAAGGGCCCGTTCATGTGCTGTACTGTTTTATGAACAGTTGCCTCATCATCTTTGCCACTGCCCCTGACACTAAGTACGATGATGGTCCCAGCGAGTATTTAACTGTTGGATATTTACTTGGCACTTTGACGTGTTATAATATTAGGAAGCACAGGCAGGGAGATGAATATGCAGCAGCTTTTATCGAAAGCTAAGTTGAGAGGCTTAGAGGGAGCGCCAGCACAAGGACAGTCACCAGGAACGGGAAGGTGCAGACAGGCTGAAACCAGGGGTGAGCAGAATTGATGCACAAAAATGAGGTGTTGCAAAGACTCCCCTGAACAGGCAGCGTGAGAGAAACAGAGCCAAAGCGCAAGGTCAAGTTAAAACATTAGCCGTCCCTCTCTCCACCAATGCTGCCTGACCTGCTGAGTATCAGCTCACCATCAACCTCCACCCCTCCAGGCAGCAACTTCTTCACCCTCTCCAAAGCCTCCACATCCTTTCTGGAATTCAGCGACCAAAACTCCACACAATACTCCAAATGTGACCAAAGCAAAGTTGGCTGCAGCTGGAACATGGCTTCCATGTTCCTTGTACTCTATGCCCGGCCTAACTGATGAAGGAACTCATTGTCAGGGAGCAGTGGACCTGCACCCCACGATCCTTCTGTGTATCAATACTCCCCCAGCTTTTGCCATTCACTGTATGCTTTCCTCTTGTATTTGACCGCCTCCCCCCCAAATTGCACCATCTCACACTTGTCTAGATTATAAACACCATCTGCCATTTCTCCACCCAAATTTTCAACTGATCGATATCCTGCTGTACCTTTTGACAACCCTCCTCTATCCAATTTGTGTGTTATCCACAAACTTGCTCATCAGCGTATTTACTTAGTTCTGAGGTTTCCAAAGCTGTCGATTGTTTAAAAGGAAGAAAGTTGATTGCAGAAAATACCAATGAGTTGTGTATATATCAACCTGGAGAAAGCAGAGGTGAATCCTGAGATTGCCTGTGAATCTCAAGGTGATTCACAGGCAAACAGGATTCTGCAAGCTGGATGCAGAGGAATTTAACATGGAATGGAGAAATCACATTATGAGCAGAGTCTGAATAGGTTGCATAGTCCGTATTCTTGATTCCATTTGTTCGTGAGCCGATCTAAATGCCTCTGAAATGTTTGCTTTCCCAACCTCATGGCAGCATGTTCCCAGAACTTACCACTCTGCGTAATAGGTTTGCCCAGTCAATTTCCTTTCAAACCTCCCTCCTTCACCTAAACCTATTCTTTGACATTCCCATCCTATCTACATCCCCCATAATTGTACATAGTTTTGCCAGGTCACCCTCAGCCTCCAACACGCCAAGGAAAACAATCCAATGTTATCCAACCTCTCCTTACAGCTAATAACCTCTAATCTAAGCAGCATCCTGGTTAATCTTCTCTGCCCCGTCTCCAAAGCCACTGTGATAGACTGACCAGAATTGCACAGGACACTCCAAATGTAGCCTTATTGGGCTTTATAAAGCTGCAACATGCCTTCCTGACTTCTATACTTAATACCCTGACCATATGCAACGGTTTGGCATAAAGTCCTGCATTTCATACCTGATGCATCTTTATAAAGTCTACTTTCCATTTTACTTTATTAGTCATCCTCTGGTGTGCTCCAGGACAAGAAGGCTCTGCAGAGAGTAGTGCGTTCGGCCGAACGCACTATGGGAACCTGAATCGCCCCCCTGCAGGAACTATACATCAGGAGGTGCAACTCCAGAGCCAATAAAATCATGGGAGACCCCTTCCACCCCTGCAACGGACTGTTCCAACTGCTACGGTCAGGCAAACGCCTCCGTTGCCATGCTGTGAAAACGAAGAGGATGAGAAGGAGTTTCTTCCCAGAGGCCATTAGGACTGTAAACTCCTATCTCACCAGGGATTAACCTACTGAACCACTCTACTGCTTTTTTTGAAAATTGCTGTTTTTTTCCCTTTTTCCTTCCGCCCACAATATTTAATATGAAAAAGAATATGTGATTCTGTTACATTCTGTTGGTAGTTTGTTTGGTTTGTCTTTTTGCACAAAGTCCACGAGCATTGCCACTTTTCATTTCACTGCACATCTCGTATGTGTATGTGACGAATAAACTTGACTTGACTTAACATTTAGCAATCGATTCTATTACACACAAGTAGATGTGACAGATTGAATGGAAGTTCTGGGTATAGTCAATGTAAGACACTTTACCCCACAGATGCTGGACGGTACATGCAGAACAATTCCATGATGTAAGCCACTCACCGTGTATTCTCCACCATGTCCTGACGTAACCGCTGGAGATACGTCCGCCGTTTGCTCGGCAGATCTTGTTCATGATTCAATGCGGCTGGATGTTTTTGGTGATGCAAGGCAAAGTGTTTCTGTGGACTCAGGCTACGGGTCCTCCTGAACTTCTGCATCTTCACATCTCTCTCCTGCCTCAGGAGTTTTATGGTTTTCATGTGTCTTTTACAATGTTCATGGAAATAATAAATATAGATCAGTTTCCAGCTTTTTAATGGATCAGAATAAACATTAATGCACGTGAAGTGAATAATACAGTTGTTGCTTCAGCAGAGTTAACGAGTGCCTAATTATTAGCTAGCCCAACATTTACTTAGATCGATGCCTTTGGTCATGAACAAAACCTCTCTGGCCTCAGGCATTTAAACAGGAGGGTCCATGGCGACAGCCACTCTCTGTCACTGCCGCAACATGGAGTTTAGCATGATTACAAAACAAATCCCTTGTTTGTTTTTGTGCCTATGGAGATTGAGAAGCAACATCCTCAAACAGAGCCGTCAGATAAATAAGTGGACCAAGGTCCGTGGGAGAAAATTAGATAAGCAGGAGAAGATTAACATTGTGCTGTTTACAGTGATCTAAGTTCATAGTACAACAAGCGAGAATCTGAACAGTGGCACGGTTCCTGAAAGTAGACGCACAGGTCAGACAGGGTGCAGAAGGCAGCGTTTGGCATGCGTGCCTTCATCGGTCAGGGTACTGAATACAGGATTCTAGTTACACATTTTTAGGAAGGATGTCATTAAACTGGACAGTGAGCGAAAAGATTCGCAAAGACATTACCAGGTTTTGAGGGCTTTTGTTATAAAGCAGGGAGGCAGAAGGGAATAAAAAGAGTTTGCTTCTGTCTGTTGCTGTGATGTTTGGACCATGTACTCTTCTGCCTCAAATAGATCCATAGACTACACATGAGTGAGGCCAAACAGGAATGCATGGAATGGTCAAGTCCAGAAGTAATAAAGGTTTCAGTGGCACAAACAATTAAACAAGATGGAGCTAATGTTACAGAAGCAGGAACATATAGTTTTAATAATGGTGTGGATATCCAAAACCTATCTGGGAGTCAATTATGAAACCAAGCTGGCCAGCAGGAGGTCCCTGATTAATTGGTTCTGGGTGACACTCGACTCGATTTCTAATCACACCACAGATTCTTCAGCTGTTAAACTACTTCCTTGGCTCACCTGTCATAAAGTTGCTGCCTGATGCAAACGTTCTGGTCCTCTGCTGTTCCACTCTGGAGTATCCTTAACAAAGCATCCGTTTCCCCCAGGCCGTAGTTCAGCTTTGCTTCGGCAAGCTCTACCGTCAACTGGTGCTGGTTTAATTCCAGGTTTAATCCCAACAGGATCTGAGCACGTTCTTGGCGCAAGCTTTCAATTTCCTTCCGCCTTCCCTCGCAATCTCCTGGCTTGAGGCCCGTTGTTTCTGTCATGTCACTGCCGCCTTGCTTTTGCTCTTGCTCAGTCTGCCGGTGTGAACTGCCGGTGACTGTGCTCATCAGGCTTGCCACTGATGGAGGGTGATAATGAACTCCTGACCAGTTTTGGAACTTGTTGTGCCAAGGTAAGTCCTCTGGACCCCTACAGCTCACTGCCTGGATTCTAGAATCAGATGCTTGTGAACTGTTACAACTAGTTATGGAAGGAAACTCATTCAGCAGCAAATCTGTGTTGCATTCACTTGAAATCATGGATCGGGCATCTTCAATGCTACATTCATTTGTTACTTTACTCATTATAGAGGTCCCTCTCTCAGAAATATCATGATTCATGGAGTCACACCTTATTTGGCTGTATAACTTGCTGGCCTTTTTTCCCTTAAAGTTGACCCCATCTTTGGACAAAGGATCATGTTGACTGGAAGGCGCACTGGGAGATCGGTGAAATATTCTTCTAGATGGCCACACTGTTTTATCATTGATTTGAGCAGGAGGAAGGGAAGCCAACGGATTACTCTGGCAAGATGGCTGAAAAGTGAAAGCATTCATCTGCCTTCTTCCTCCTGGGTTTGAAGTACAGAGTGCCCGAACCTTTTGAAATGCCAAGTGTGGTCCAATTCCCTCTGTACAAGTTGGTGACTCTTTAAAAACGTGTCCTGTCGATTCCTTTGCACTCTGCCAATCGTAGTAGCCCGCAACACTGGAAATGTTCACACAATGACCTTTGGAGGATTCTGCTGCTGCAGTGCCCACAGGGGACACTTCAGTGTGAAGATCTCTCTGGAGATCCGTTTTATTTATTAGTTTAAATGACTTTTTCAAACTCTGTGTTGTAGATTTACTCCATTCATTTGAATGAACCTTGGGACCTTTGTTATTTATTTCCAATATTTGTTCAGCTACGGGTTTGATTTCCGTGAAGCAAATCTTGCTTTGCTGTTTCTCGTTAAAGCCAAACCAAGATGCTGGTCTTGGCTTTTTACGCCCATAGCCAATGCATTGTACGGCAAAAGCCCCTTCCCCTTGAGGGCAGAGAACGGACTTGCTGCGAGATCGGTAGTTACCCAGCCCAGCTTCCACTGTTTTAATAGGAGATGACGCTCGATCCACTAGGACAGCTGGAGTTACATTAGTAGACACTTCAGCTTCAAGATCTTGAGCAAATTGTTTCACGTCTCTGTCCTCAGAGTGTATGGGGTCAATTGTTTCCACCTTTGAACACTCTGATGTGCTTTCCAAAGTGCCGATGCTTGTGCCCTGTGCTTGGTCACTGTGTGTTGATATCTGTGAAGATGCTGTAATTGGTGACAAACCTGGGCTGGACAAAACAATATGTGAAGAGCCTGCTATCAATTTCTGCGAAGTTGGCAAGGCAGGACTTGAGGTCCTAAAAGATGGATTGTCATTTTCTGAGGGAGAAGAACAACAAACTGATTGGCTCAGAGCAGTGTGATGGGCATGGATGTCTGGCGCACTACCGTTCTGCTTTTGTTCCTGTAATACTAATGTCAGGTTGGTGCGTTCATGACTTACATTGACATCTGAACCAATGACTTTTACAATGACATTCACTTCTGGAGGCCTCTGCACTTCTTGGCTTTGAATTTCATGGCTGTATTTGTCTATAATTTCTGTCTGAGTGGCTGCATCAATTGCTGTCTGTGTATATCCATCCACCATTCTGACCGCTCCCAATTTACTGGTGTTTTTGTTGGTGGGTAAATCCGCATCCGTATGGTCCTTGTTTGTGTGGCTATTTCCCACTTGCTCTGCAGTGTTATGGCAAAACTTTGAACGATGGACAGAAATTTTCTCCATCCTTGGCTGAAATCGTTGACCCATATCTGACTGTGTCGGAGTTTGGATGTGGTCCCTCTGAAGTCTCGACAGCTTCTGGGGTCTCATTTCATCTGATGTTTGTGTTTCTTTGTTGTGGGAGAGTTGTGCAGGCGCATTAGAGAACGACTTTACACAAGATTCCACGTCTCTTGGGTGGAGGAACGAGGTTTCATCAACTTGCAATCTTATGTTTCCCACTTCAGAATTAGAACTTGGAAACTGTGACACCTGGCTGAATGAAGGTGCCATTGGTGGGCTACATGGCATTGCACAGCTATCTCCATCAAGGTCTTCACTCTCAGGGTACATAGTTGCCAAACCCCCCTCTCGGGACTCATCCATGTTGTTTAATGTACTGCACATTGTTCTTACATTGGCACAGTAATGCGAATTACAGTGGGAACTTTCAACATTGTTGTCACTGGGACATCTCACATTATTCAGACTTACTGCCGGCTGAACCCAACGCACACTGCTCGCGTTTCCCAACGTACACTGCATCCAACAGGCTCCGCCTGACCTGTTGCATTGTTGATGGATGTTAGTAAAGTGCAATGGATGGTTTTCTTCACTGAAGTTCAGCTCCTTCTCTGATAATTCCTGGGCTTTGAGTTTTCCTTCAGGAACGTTGTATAGACCATTATCAATAGTTAGTGAGGTGCAGTCATCATTTAGCTGCTTGTCTGACTGGATTATTTGGCCTTGATTACAAAGTAAAGTGACTGGGGAATTATATGTTTCAGTGCAAGCCGCCCCATGTGAATCTGCACCCCTTGAAACACTCTCGCCAACAATCCGATGCCAACATCTCTGCTCGGATTCATCATGTTTTATGTCCACATCCTTTGCTTGATACATAGTTTCACATGAAGCAGCTCTTGGGGTTAATCCATCTGAAGGTTTAGCAATTAATACTGGATTAAGGCAGTGTTCACTAGAATCTTCCATTACAAGATTAACACTGGATGAAGACACTTGGAGAACTGGTGCCGTGAATTTCTGCCTCAATAGTGATGCCCTGGTCTCTGTTTTAAAGCTTAATAGACAGTTTCCAGCATTAACATGATCGATATTCATTGAATCGTTGCATCTGCAGACATTCAAGAGTGATTTATTGAGACCTCTCCTGCAGTGTCTGTTCCTGAGCTTGTTAAGTGAAAGGAATTCAATGTCAATTTCTTCACCTGAACTTGATGAATCCTTAGTTTCATCTACATTTGGCTTTGGTTTTACTCTTTTAAGCTTATGAGATTTCTTCTTTGACCCACCCATCATTTGTGTGGCACACCTCGTGTCTGAACCATCGAATAACTCTGATGAAGCAGAAGACCCAGCTTCTTCAGGATCAAGCTCATTGACTTGAGTTACTGAAGACCATCCCGAACAAGCACTGTGACAAGAATCTGAAATCACTGAGGAATCCGCAGAATGACAAGTTCCATCCGTTACTGTACATTTATTGCTTTCATGAGACTGTGAGCCCAACCCTGCAATCTGTTTGCACTCGACGAATGAATCTGCATCCCGTTCATATACATCAGCACTCAACCCACTGCAATCTGCCTGGGTGACCAGTGGATCATCAAGTTGAGAACACATTTTGTTGTCTGTTTTAGTGACTTCAAGGGTAATACAGGCATTGTTCAGATCCTTTTTTTGCAATATAGGTTCAGTTCTAAGTTCAGGTTCTGGGGTTTTATAATCCTGACTATGTTGCAACAGTACCGGCTTTTCTTGTTCAAGGTTTTCATGGACACAGGGAGTCAACATTATACATCTGTCCTTGTGTGTCTTGGTGCCAAAATTTGACTTGCTTTCCTCATTTACATCAGTTAAGAGTCCTTGATCTTTATCATGGGAATCTGCAGCAGAAGACACCTCCTTAAAATTAGATCGTTCTTTCTTCATCATTGCTTGTACTTCTTCACAATCTTTAAAGGCACTTCCTACCTTCCTAATTAAATCTTCATTTTTTGAGTCAAGTATCCCTTTATCATTGTAGTTTTCAATGCAGCTGATGGTTTGAGATAGGGCCATAAATTCAGCCACCATAGACTTTTCTCCATATTTAACTGAATGAATGGCCAATGGACCTTCCGACATGGCACACAAGTTTGGACAATAGTCAGTCAGCTCCGACCCAACAGGATCTCTCTCAGTCAAACACACTGAGTTATCCTCTTCCCTTCTGCAATGCAACTCCGCCTGTTTATGCCGACCATATGATCTCATGGAACTTTGCAGAATGGATGTATTTATTAAGTCACCATTAGAGAACTGGACATCAAGGCATTTTATTTCTGCCTTTCGTGGATTAGATGCTGGGGGACCAGCAGTGCTTGCAGGTTGCTGTTGGACAAATGGCTGATGTCCATGCTGATCGAGAACCTGCTTCTTTGTCACAGGGTGGGTATTTAGCAGCTCAACATCCACCCTACTTTCTAAGGAGCTTAATCTAGCCAAGCTAGGCACAATGGCAGCTTTACTGTCATCATGTATTGAGGAAGTTTCACTTGTTGCTTTGTGGACATGAAAGCTCTGTTTATTTGGGCTCTGCTTGTCTTCATCTTTCAATGAGACTGCTCTGGACGATGGATACTTGCTCACATCCAACTCTTCACGCTGATGAGTACATGAACCTGGAGCTGCTTGAGATTTCTCAGAAACTAGATTTCCTCCCCAACCTTGCAAAGAACCTTTATGAAATTCAGTTTGATTTTGCAACACTTGACTCCATGGTAGTAAGTTGCCCGCCGTCGGTGCGTTTTGTTTGACAGCAGTGTCATCAGTTTCCAAGGCACCTTTGAAAATCAGTGAAAGTGGATCAATATTAAAGCCAGCTGCTAAATTACCTGCGTTCTGATCGTGTAAAATGATGGGTTCTTTGCAAATATTGAGAAATGTCATGGCATCTACAGTATCTGAATTTGTAATATTTTCACATGTACAAGTTGTATTTTTAGCAGGAGGCTTCTGCTTTGCATGTACAAGCTTCTCAGTTCCAGTCTGCCTCAACGGTTGTGGACTAAACATGGCCTGATTCGAGTTAGCAAACCATTTTGTTGTCTGTTGCTGAGCCTGAAAATCAGTCGCATCAGAAGCATGCATTCCATCGGGGTGGCACCACATCACACATTTACCTATCACCTCTTTTAACACTATCCCCTGATTTGGCTGCGCATCATCCCAACCCGCAGGTGTTGAACACTCTTCTGTGCTGCTGGTGGGTTGGTAAACATGGCGATCTCCTCCAGTCACCTCTGGGCCAAGACAAGACTGCGGTGCCACCACACCACTATTTGTACCCTCCCCTTCAACTGCATGCTTGCTTGGCTGGTAAGCAGCTTTGTTGTAGGTTTGTGCTGTTGGCTGTGATGAACTCTGTTCACTGTGCTGCAGTAAAACATTGCCCTTGGAACACACGCAACCATCAGTTATTGCTCTGCTGTCAGCCAGCTCTGGCTGAAGAATGGCTTTTGTAGACAATCCATGGCTCTTCAAAGGAAATCGTTCAAAATGCTGACTGCAGGTCACATTGTTTACATTGCAATCAGCACCAGCACCACCTGGTGTACCATTACCCGGGGATGCTCCTGAATCCATGGTTCCACACTTCTCTATTCCTGCCACTTGTAAATGCTCCTGACCTCCTAATGAATGATCAGCCTTATCCCACAGTGCAGCCGCTAAACTGGCTTCACACTGGTCAGTAATCTCTTGACACAGAATCGAGTCAAACTTTTCCACCTTTTGAAATGTCTCAGATCTTTTTACCACCATTAATTCCTCTGAGGTTAAATTGTGTTCTTCGTCATTAGAATTCATTGATTTAACAGATTTGTGAATCTTTGAAGAGGAATGCTCCTCTGTTTCATGTTCAAATTTATCTCCTGCGCCTGTGGCACCTTTCTGTTGCAGATGCTGGGACTGTGCGCGCACATCTATATGTTTCAATTCACTTCTCTGTGCCGTGCCTTGAGAAACCTGGCAGTTAAGTATTTCCTGATTGACGAGCGTGCAGGTTCCACTAATTTTGCAAGGATTTCTGGAATGTCCAGTTTCAGTCCTGCTGAAACTCTGCATTTTTTCTTCACACGGAATGTCCTTGTTTAATTGAGGTTTGGCCACATGTATGTCCATTATTTTATCAGTAATTTTAGTATCATCACCAGACCTCAGGGGTGGCATTTGGTGAGAATGATTTGGCTTGGATTTGTTATCAGTCCTCACACATGTTATTGATCTTTCCCCTGCCTGAGATGTCACTTCGGTTCTTCCATCATTGTGAATTAGGGAAAGACATCCACTTTGCTCAGCACCACCTCTGGTCTCCTGCACGTTTTTACTTTTAGCTGAGTCTTTGACGTCATCATAGTTTTCATTCATTGCCTCCACAAATTTGTTGATATTAGTGACAACTTCTCTCGGAGAAGCACTTACAGTTTCTGTGTTCTCTCGCCCATCTGCGCTACAGTCAACCACTTTGAACAGCAAATTATTAAGATCTAGAGTTTCAATTATGTGGTGTTTTAAAGTATTACCCATTTTGCCTTCAATTTCACGATCTGGATTACTCTTTTGAATCAATTCTCTTTTCTGGTGAGATTCATATCCACTCTTTGATTGTGTCTGATGTGAGTCTGTCTGTATGCTTTGCACCACCTCCAGATGAAGAGTTTGATAGTCCCTGTTTTCCATTAAAAATGTTTGAGCTTCTCTGGAGTTCTCTTGCTTGGCCTGTTCTGCTTCACCCCTTGTATCATTGGTCTCATTCTGAAACAGGACCCTGGATGCATCTGCTATGCTGCTAGACTCAGTACCAACACAATCAGCCACTCGAGATCTCTCTGCAGCTGTTCTACCAACCGTACAATCATTTTCTTTAATAATATTTTTGATGCAAGATTGTTTGGCACAATACTTGGGAGCAGTGAAGTCCTCAGATATCTGTTGACCTTCTGCTTCTGTGTATTTTTCAACTGCTCTCCCATCTCCAGCAGGGTCATTGCCCAATTTCTCACTATGCGCACAATGAGGGACTATCATTTCATTTTGTTCATTTCTAATACCAGCTCTACATGTGCTTCTGATGTCCTGTAAACCAGAAACGGCTAAATCTGCTAAATCACCATTAGTTGTTCCAGTATATGCATCCATTTCTGCCAGATTGAATCTTCTGATCTGTACAAATGTCCTCTGAACATCCGTTGCCCCAGAGTTGTTGGGAACCTGCACTGCTCCACCACTCACAACACTGTTCTCGTTTGATTTGTTCTGCTCTGGACAATCATATGCGACGTTATCCCTTTCAATTAATTCTGCACAAGCGGTTTCCTTCCGATCACATTCAACATCTCCATCAAGCATCTCTCCTCTTCCACAACTGATTGGCTGAGCAGCATTTTTGGAAGGCCCATCGCAACCAGTGTGCTCTTCAATGGTGACCTCACATTTTTTCGACTCCCTATAAAAGCCAATGCTTCTCACAGTTACTGAACTTGCCAAGAATTCTTCAGAAAGACTAGAAGCAATTTTAGATGTACCTTCATCACTCTCCACAGTTAATGATTTTTCTATCAAGCCTAGGGGAAGACCAGGATCAATTTTAGATATGCCTCCTGGAGGTGCATTATTTTTTATCTTGATGCTTTTTGCTGGACTAGCATTATCCTTGCCAACACTAATTGTGCCAGAGTCTTCAAACCCACATGGGAAAGACACAGGACAAGAGGCATTATCATCTATGAACCTTTCTGCACTTCTGTTGGGTTCTTGTAATCTTAACTCAGTAGCAATATTATTTTGGTCAATACCTTGTTCTTTATTAGGAGTAGATCTGTCAATTTCAGTTTGGAATCCAAGTCCGGTTACCTGTGGATTGACTAATTCCATCCGGTGCACTATGTTCTTTGTCACTGGACTTCTTTGTGTGTTGGAACACAATAATATTTCAAACCCACTCTCACCTTGTTTCTTAATCTGTTCAGTCTTTTTGATAAAGGTCTGCAGGAGGTGACCTCTTGAAACAGATGCATCAGAAAAGTTGAGTTTGTTTGTATGTTTGTTTGAGTTTGCCAGCATATTAGAATCCTGATGAAATCTATTCCAAATCCCGCTTTCAACAGCACCTTCTGCAGGCTGCTTACTAACACAACTGGCAGCATTTTGTCCAGAAACAGGCACATTTAAAATATTGCCTTTTTCTCTGGGTAAGATGCCTTTCTGCTCCTGTGAACCACCAAAAAACAGTGTGCTTTCATTGTTCAAGCAGTCTTCAATGTCAGGATTGTTTAAAATAGCACTCAGTGCATTCTCAGTAGTTTGGTCTTTCAATACAAAGTCTTCCGTTTCATCAGATATTACACTTTGGACCTGTGGCTCACTGGTTCTTAACTGGGCATCTTTAGAACAAACTGTGCTATCCTTCATGCACAAATATGCATCAAGGGTTCTGAGTTCACTGAACTTGGTTTCAGAATCCATTTGGCTGTACATGAAAGCATCTGTTGAAGTATATTTGTCATCATTCATCAAAATATTAGTTTGAGCAACAGACTGTTGCTCCATTATAAACTTGGTAAATGGATACCCTTCGCTGCCTTTAGTTGCAGTGCATCCTGCAACCGGATGCTGCCACATTACAAAATGTTTTCCAGCTTCATGTTCTGACGAGGATTCTTCTGTTTGACTCATTCCATTCTTCATTGAAACTGAGTGAACGCTATCACAACCATTGCCTTGCAACACACTTCCCAACACTGATCTGGTTAAATTTTGTGTTAACGGTCCCAGAATCTCTGTCTCCACAGACAAATTATTGTCTAAGTCATTATTTTCTCTGGTAAAAGAGGACCATCTATCATTGGAAGATATTCCTTGGGTGCCTGGGTCTTTTTCCACATTTGTAGCATATTTTTCCAACATTATGGGATCAAGTTGCTGTAATAAAGGTTTAGTAACTCGATACGATTCAGTCTCATTGTTTGATTGCCTATGGCAATGTAACTCTTCTCCAGGTGAAATAAATTGTTCAGTTTCAGAAAAGGATTTCTTCTCAAAGTTGCATGAGGTATTGAGCTTGGCTGCTTTCATCTCGGAGGCACTGCCATGTATTTGATCATTTTTGTGATAGTCACTGTCTCTCAACTGATTGTGTTGGGATAGTCTGCAGCTTCTTTCTGGTTCTGTAACCTTGCATTGTCTTTCTGTTACCTCCAATTCTGAATCAGCGCCCTTCATGGCAATATCAGCATTTGTACTAAAGGTTTTAGGTTTCAAACATGTTGTGGAACTGCATGTGGACGACAGTATAAATTCTTCAGATTCCATTAGTGAACTGGAGTGTTGTGCAGAATATACACTGTCTGACGAATTGGATATTCCTGCTGAAATACTTGTCAATAAATGTTTGGTGTTCATTTCTGCAGTTGAAAGCACTCCAGTAACATAAGCCATGTTATGATCAGCACGTGGTGAGTTTTGCACTGTTTCTCCAACAGTTGCACATGGACTGAGGAAGATTTCCTGCGTTTGAGCTGAATCCTCTTCCCTATCCAACATGCCTTGATTGTTCTCAGCCCGTGGTGTATGATTCTCTCTACAAGTTGCAGGCACAGTTGGCATGTGCAAGTTATACACGACATTAGGCTGGAATAGATCACAATTAAACACAGGGGGGATCTGACTTGCTTCAGATGCTTTCATTAATTCAGTACCTGCTTTTCCATAGCAATCAGTTTCAACTGATGAGACTGCCAGAACTGAAGCATCAGATGAAACAGTCTCTACATTAGTCTTGGAACTAGACTCACAGAATGACCAAGCAGTCGCCATGATCAGAGGATCCATGTCATTTCTATTAGGTTTCAAATTTTCCAAATGTGTATTGTTATCTAAGGTCATGACCTTCAACTTTGTGTTACTGCCCAAATTAAAACTCTGCTCGTTTAATCTCAGAGCCCCAACACTGTCCTTTTCTTCAATCAGCACTTCATTATTCTGAGAGGTTTCTTTTTCATCAACTTCATTCCAGGGTAGATTCCAGTATCTCTCTGCTGGCATTTCGTCAGAAGCTGTTAACCCAGGTGAATCCATCGCAAAAAGAACACCAGCTTCACCCATATCAGTGAGGCTGTCCACAGAAACACTTTTCCCTCTGCTTGCAAGTGTGTGGCTTGATGTCTTTATGTGAGATAAGGGTGCCCCAACACAGTGTGCACTGCCTTGGAATGCATCAGGTGAGCCTGCCAGTGAATCCTGGGACATTTCACTATCATCACTTTCACAACAGTTCGCCTGCTGTTTGGATTGCTGTTCCTCTGTTTCCTCTTTCTGTAACTGCTCCGTTATAGCCTTTGCATATGCGGCTGAGAGAGAGTCCACAGAGTACAAGCTATCATTGTCTGACGGCTCCTCCTCTCCCAACCAGTCCCTTGGTGAATCATCAGAAACTGCCGTGACATTGGCATTCAGTATTTCAACGCTATTCCACTTCCTAGCATTGCAAAGGAGAGGCACATTTTCCCAATGTTGGGCAAGGTCGACCATTGAAGCCCCCTGGATGGGATGCTGGCCCCCGTTCACTGTACAGAAACTTTTAGTTCTGAACAATTGCTTGGCTGGTGTCCTATTACACACGGTTGTGGGTGATGAACTATTACCAGTGCTCTCAAGTGCACATTTCCATGAGACATCCTTCTTCACATCCTCATCTGTTAATTCAAGCATCTTATCTGAGATTCTTTGGCCATCTCCTGAACATGCCATCCACTCTGACCTTCGCATCGTAGTCTCAAAGACAATACTGACTTGGACCTCTGGCTGGTCGCTGCCGATTTCAATTGTTTTTGACTGCCCTGGGCTGTTTTTAATTAACGGCTTTACAGCTCTGACGTCCTCGTGCTCAGCACCTTTGCATTTCTGTTGTAATTGGTTCCAAACCGGTGAAATTATTTTACTCCCCCCTTTTAAAGCTTGCTTCCTTGTCATGGGGAATGCCATTTTGGGTAAAGATCCCACAGAAAGAGATTTCTGTGCTTTGCGGTGAATCTTCTTCATTTGAGTTGAGGTAGCCAAACTTTTTGTCTTCAGGAAATCACTGTAAAAATAATTGGAGAATATTAAATGCAATTAAAATTGTTAGTAAGTCAAACTTATTTAAAAAAAAATTAAATCCCTTAATTTCCCATAGACTTGTGATTCAGTCTGTTTAGGTTGATAATTATGCTTTAAAAAAAAATAAAGCTACTTAGCCCCGGTGTTTCTCAGAACTGCCACTTGACATTCTTATTGGGGTCATGAGAGCTCAGTGTTGCCACTGGGGCAGTTGTTGGTTTTGGTTCCTCTCAGAGACTTGCACATAAAACACTGCCACACAGCCATGTTCTGCAGGACTGGAGGTGTCTTTCTTCAGGTGAGACATCAAACTGAAGGTGCAGGAGGATGCAAAATAAATTCCCACATCCCTCTGACCAGGCCAATGTTCATCCCTGAGGCAACATCACAAACAGGTTACTAATTATTATCTCACTGCTTGCTGTGTGCAAATGAGCTATGACCTAATTGCACAGACATCAAGGTAAACATCTTTAAAAGTACTTCACAAACTGTAAAGCACTTTGATATGTTGGATGTTGTTAAAGCTACTGCAAGCTTCCAATTCTGCTGAATGATAGTAAATCAATTTCCCGTGACCTGATGGTGAGGATGTGGATCGAGTCTGCTTTTATTGCATTTCTTACTATTTAAATGTACTTTGATTGAATAAAAGACCATGTGCTTGTTACCAAGCAGAAGGCTGACCAATATGAAATCCTATTAGACAGTTCTCTACTCACAAGCTGCAAACAAACCAATTGACAATACCATGAAAGCATACCTGTAAAATGGTGCATACTGTGGGTACATGTGTGATACCCGGTCACTTGAATCTGAATGTCTCCTAGTGAGAGAGGGAATGGATAATGAACGTCTTCTCGTGGGTAAGGAGCTTGGAGGGAATGATTTGCTCCACCTTGTCAGTTTAGGATTCACGCCAGATTGTAAAGTGCTGGCTTTGCCCACTGTCGATTGTCCACATTGCTTCCTGCTGAGTAAACTTGCAGCTTCCAAGTGTCGCAATTTTGTCTTTGCCTCTAAAAGCTTGTGCTTCTCAGCGATTCTCTCCAGCTGATACTTGACTCTCTTCTTGCGGATACTTCGCTCAGCTTTCCTCAATGAGAGCCTTTGCAGAAGCTCCAGCTGCATCAATCGCTTTCGGTCCTGCTCAATTAAAGGAATCTCTTCCATTTGCAAACAGATCTGGACTCCACACTCAGCAAATGATGCCGAGTCAGTCTGTGTCCCCAGCTCTTGTCTCTGCTGTTCCAGGCAAACCAAGCGGTTTTCTTCATTTGCTAGATGTTGCTTGTCTGGGGGAAAAAATAACAATAATCGAATGTTAGAAACATATCCATCCTGACAACATCTGTGATGACAGAAACACTGTTGTTGGTTTTGATTCAGCAATTTCTGCCTTGGTTTCTCCTTATTCACGATTCATCAGGTGGGGAATAAGAATAAAACATGGGAATGGTTAACAATCGTGTACACAGCTACTGTCAGTTTTAATGCAGGGTTATATGTCATTCAAGTCTACTGGTCTAGAAAGAGGAGCCACTTCTTCAACATATTTTCAACATGAGTATAAGAGTACAGAAGTTATTTTAAAGGAGATGTGCAGGGTAAGTTATTTTTACACAGAGGGATGGGTGCCTGAAACGCACCGATAGGGGTAGTGATGGAAGTAGATACGACAGCGGTGTTTAGGAAGCTATGGGAAAGGAATATGGATATACAGGAATTGGGGGGGGGGGGGGGGGGTATGGATCACGTGCAGGCAGGGGGTTAGTTTAACAGCAACCTGTTTGATGCAGACATTGTGGGCCAAAGGTCCTGTTCCTGTACTGTTTTAGCTTTGTACCACGGGTGCCCCAGCACATTTAATTTAGCAGTTGCCAAAGAGTGATTGGGAACACTGAGGCAGGAGAGGCCGGCTCTTGGATAGGAGTAGGCAATTTTCTGCGACTCATCGTGTAGGAGGTTTGCTTCCTCTAAAGATTATGATCAAATTATCCCACCTCTCCCTCTCTGGCACTTTCCTTCCTGAATGCCATCATCTCAGTGACTCTCTTAATTACAGGTCTGTGTCCCTCAAAGCACTGGCTGCAGTCTCCCATCAGGGTTTTCCTCCCAACCCCCCCACCCCCGACACTCTGGGAGGCTATACAATTTAGAGAGCACCTCTTTGACCCACAATCATTTAGTTCTCCCATTCTTCTGGATGACCACCCCAACTGATCAATGACCAGTTAACAAACACAGAGGCAGCAAGGACAAGGATGCAGATGGACAAGGAAGCAATATGACAAGGTGTAAGATAGAAAGGCTTTCTTAATGCGTTAATAGGGGGTGGGAATGAACTATGCATTAAAACAAAAGCTGGCTCATAGAGTCAAAGAATGATACAGTGTGGAAACGGGCTCTTCGGCCCAACTCGTTCACACCAGCCAACAATGTCCCAGCTACACTCGTCCCACTTGCCTGTGCTTGGTCCATATCCTTCCAAACCTGTCCTATCCATGTACCTGTCTAAATGTTTCTTAAACAATTTCCCCATGGAAATTCCAAATGTTTCTTCAACTACCTTCTCTGGCAGCTTTTTCCATACACCCACCATCCGTTGTGAGAAAAAGTTACCCCTCGGATTCCTATTAAATCTTTTCCTCTTCAACTTGAACTTATGTCCTCTGGTCCTCGATTCCCCTACTCTGGGCAAAAGACTCTGTGCAGATCTATTCCTCTCATGATCGTATAAACTTCTATAAGATCACCCCTTATCCTCCTGTGCTCCATGGAATAGAGACCCAGCCTACTCAACCGTTCCTTATAGCTCTAGTCCTGGCAACATCCTCGTAAATCTTTTCTGAACCGTTTCAAGATTGACAATATCTTTCCTATAACATGGTGCCCAGGACTGAACACAATATTCTAAATGCGGTCTCACCAACGTCATATACAACTGCAACATGACCTCCCAACTTCTATACTCAATACTCTGACTGAAGAAGGTCTTTTTGACCACCTTATCTACCTGCCACTCGACCTTCAAGAAACCATGCACTTGTACTCCTAGATCCCTCTGCTCTACAACATAACCCAGAGGCCTATCATTTATTGTGTAGGTCCTGCACTTGTTTGACGTCCCAAAATGCAACACCTCACACTTCTCTGTATTAAATTTCATCAACCATTCCTCCGCCCACCTGGCCAATCGATCCAGATCCTGCTGCAATCGTTCACAACCTTCTTCACTATCTGCAAAGCCACTAACTTTTGTATCATCAGCAAACTTGCTAATCTTTCCCTGTATGTTCTCATCCTAATCATTGATGCAGATGACAAACAGTAATGGGCCCAGCACCAAACCCTGAGGCACACCACTAGTCACAGGCATCCAGTCTGAGAAGCAACCTTCCACCATCACCCTCTGCTTCCTTCCATGGAGCCAATTTGCTATCCATTCAGCTATTTCTCCTTGGATCCCACGTGATCTAACCTTCCAGAGCAGCCTACCATGCAGCACCTTGTTGAACACCTCACTGAAATTAAGTCCATGTACGCAACATCTACAGCTCTGCCCTCATCAACCTTTTTGGTCACATCTTCAAAAAAATCAATCAGATTGTGAGACACCACCTCCCACGTTCAAAACCATGCTGACTATCCCTCATCAGCCATGCCCATCCAAATGCCTGTATATCCTATCCCTCAGAATACTCTCCAGTAACTTACTAAGTATAGATGTTAAGCTCACCGGCCTATAGTTCCCAGCATTTTCCCTGCAGCCCTTCTTGAAAAGAGGCACAACATTTGCCACCCTCCAGTCTTCTGGCACCTCTCCTGTATTTAAGGACGACTCGTAAATTTCAACCAGTGCTCCATAGTTCCTACATTGTGGGAAACTCTCTAGTTTAGTATTGGGCCCTGGAGATTTATCTACCGTCAAACACGGCAGTACCTTCAGTACTTCTTCGACAGTAACCCTGACTGCTCTCAAGACACTCCCAGTGACTGCCCCAAGTTCCTACTGTCTTTCTCCTCGGTAAATACAGAGGAGAAATACTCATTTAGGACCTTGCCCATCTCCTATGGCTCCACACAGAGGTGGCCGCTTTGATTCCTGAGAGGTTCCACTCGCTCTCTAGTTACCCTTTTGCCCCTTATGTATTTATAAAATCTTTTGGGATTGTCCTTAATGCTACCCATCAGAGCTATCTCCTGGCCCCTTTTTGCCTTTCAGGTTTCCTTTTTTAGTTTACTCCTTAGTTCCCAAAACTCCTACAGGGATGCACTATACCCTGTCCCATGCACCCGTCTTGTTTGTGACTAACGTCTCAATTTCCCTCGTCAGCCAAGCTTCCTGCTTTGCCCTTCACTCAAACGGGCACGTACACATCCTGAGCTTTCTTCAGTATACTTTTAAAAACATCCCACTTGGCCGATGTTCCTTTCCCCTCTAATAACCTTCTCCAGTCAACTTGAGCGAGACCTTCTCTCACACCCTCAAAGCTGGCCTTGCCGCAGTTGAGCATTTTAACACGTGGACCTTCTACGTCCCTATCTATAACTATTTTAAACCTAATCAAACTGTGGTCACTGGTCCCAAAAGGCTCCTCCACACACACTTCATTAACTTGCCCTTCCCAATTTCCCAATACTAGATCCAGTGTTGCCCTCTCACGTGTGGGGGCCAACTGCTTAAGAAAACTCTCCTGAACACTTCTGAGGAATTACACCCCATCTGAACCCTTCACGCTATGATTTACCCAGTCTATATTGGGAAAGTTAAAATCCCCTACTACAAAATCCCCTGTCTCTCCTGAAGCTCCTGTACCCCGGAACATTGAGCTGCCAGTCTTGGCCCTCCCTTAACCAGGTTTCAGTCACGGCTACAACGTCCCAGTCGCTCGTACCTATCCAGAGAAACAAATTCACCACTGCAGCAGTTAGCCCTGCCACCTCACAGCTTCAACGACCTTGGCTCAACTTCACCTCAGTGATGTCTATGCGGAGTTTGCACATTCTCTCGGGTTATGTGGGTTTCCCTAGAAGCCCTGATTTCTTCCTACACCCCAAAGATATATTGAATTGACCTGCAAATTTGTGTAGATTAATGAAAATGAAAAACAAAGTGGTCGATGGGCCTTGCATTAAAGTATAGGTGCAGGTGTATAGGGAAATAAATTGTTCTGATTGGCATGACACGGACCTGAAGGGCTAAATAGCATCCTCTGCCATTATATGTTAAAAATAAAAGGCAAAGCTGCAGCTTCCTACAAGTGCAGCTACTCTTCTGAGTGATTTCAGAAAGCATCTGCTACTGATGGCATTAGGAATGCTGCAGCCAAAGGAACATGTGATATTTATTCAGTTCCATCGTCATTGGAATCTCCTATTCATCAGTCACTGAAAATAAGCATACAGCGACAGCAGGCAGTGAAGAAAGCTAATGGCATGTTGGCCTTCATAACAAGACGAGTTGAGTATAGGAGCAGAGGTCCTTCTGCAGTTGTACAGGGCCCAAGTGAGACCACACCTGGTGTATTGTGTGCTGGTTTGGTCTCCAAATTTGAGGAAGAACATTCTTGTTATTGAGGGAGTACAGTGTAGGTTTACAAGGTTAATTCCCGGGATGGCGGGATTGTCATATGTTGAAAGAATGGAGCGACTGGGCTTGTATACACTGGAATTTAGAAGGATGAGAGGATATCTTATTGAAACATATAAGATTATTAAGGGATTAGACACGCTAGAGGCAGGAAACATGTTCCCGATGTCAGGAGCCACAGTTTAAGAATAAGGGGTAAGCCATTTAGAAGGGAGATGAGGAAAAAAAAATTCACCCAGAGAGTTGTGAATCTGTGGAATTCTCTGCCTGGGAAGGCATTGGAGGCCAATTCCCTGGATGCTTTCAAGAGAGAGTTAGATAGAGCTCTAAAAGATAACGAAGGGATATGGGGAGAAGGCAGGAACAGGGTACTGATTGTGGATGATCAGCCATGATCACATTGATCGAAGGGCCGAATGGCCTACTCCTGCACCTATTGTCAACCGTGAGCGAATGGAGAAGGGTGAGACTACGTACTTTCCTCAATCCGCAGCTTCAGCTGCTCCTGATCGTCTGTAAGCTCTTGTTCTGCTGTTGACTGCGTTGCTTGAATGCGTTGGCGCAGTTCCTCAATGTAGCATTGTTGCTGGCGTATTTGTTCTTGGTAGAATATTTCCAATCCCCTCAGCTTCTGTTTGTATTCCTCGTACTCCTGCTGCTTGCTCTGGCAACCCTGCTGCAGTTCCCTCAGCTGCCTCCTGAGAACAAACAACAGATTAAACCCCCTTGTTCGGGTTCAAGGCACACTTAATTCCAGACTTAATGCCACATTGCAAAGTGTACAAAGTTCACAGCACCTCCCACTACAAGAGCTCTGGCAGCTCAGGTTCCATAGGTTCCCTTGTCCATGCTGGCCACGCATCACCAGGGCAACAATAGCAATGGAGAAACAAGGGGCAGCAGATGTTGGAATCCTGAGCAAAAAACTAACTGCTGGAGGAACGCAACAAGTCAGGATGGCCATCACAAGTCCATCACAAGTCCATCGGTCTGAAGAAGGGCCCAGACCAAAAATGTCTGTCCATTTTCCTCCCCAAATGCCGCCTGACCTGCTGACTTTCTCCAGTGGTTTGTTGCTCAGGGGAAGAGCAATAACTGGCACTTTGCTTGGTTCCTTCCCCAATACTGGCGCCAGCTCCTGGCTCAACTTCACCTCATTGAGCGTGTAAGGAAGAACTGCAGATGCTGGTTTAAATCGAAGGTAGACACAAAATGCTGGAGTAACTCAGCGGGTGAGGCAGCATCTCTGGAGAGAAGGAATGGGCGACGTTTCGGGTCGAGACCCTTCTTCAGACTGACCTGCAAATTGCCCTTTGGTGTAGATTAATGAAAAAAGTAACAAAGTGAAGTTGATGGGCATGCATTAATGTATAGGCGCAGGTGTATAGGGAAATAAATTGTTCTGATAGGCACTGACAAGGATCTCACCACCTCTTTTAAAGGAGTGGAGGAAATCGACCCACACGACCTGTGCTTCAGTTTCATGCCGGTTGGGGCAAATGGAATACAAAGGCTTAGTTGTTAAGAACACCAGCTGATGTATAAAACTTGCCATTTCACTCAAGGACGGGCAGTTCCCAGCAGAGCCGGAGGTATGGGTGCATGGCTCTAATCGTTAACGAGCACAGCCACACGCTCTGTCCCGGCATAACTTCATCTAACACTTGACCAACGTCACACACGATACTCCAAAGTCCAACTTCAGCAGCAAGACCCTGGCATCAACATCACTGATCGTTGGACCGACTGCACTTCCGTGCCGTATGACTCGATAACCAACCCAGATCATAGAACAGCCAAGCACGGAAACAGGTGTTCTCCACTAGTGGTGGGTGTGGACATTATGCCAACATACACGATCTTGCATACTGGTGCAAGTCAATTAGTGCAACTATAAAAGTTAAACTTATCTATCAACACAAAGAAAAATAACAGCTGAATATCATTAAAAAAAGCCTCGCAATAATCACATAAAACACCAGCACCGAGACTGTCAGAAGTTTTTTAAATGAGCCAGCAATCGAATAACTATTACCTAACTCAGAGTCAACAATAATTAAAAAAAACAATATTCATAAGTACGGGTGAATTTGAAATGTTACACTGAGTTTTGAGCACCGCAGCAACACGCCTTCCTCCCGCTGACTCCATGAAAAAGTAGTTTGAGGATGAGTGAGCAGTCAGAACAATGCTGTGAGTCGGTGATCCAGTGACTCAAACTATGCTGTCTGAACTCACACACCCACAGTAGATCAGTGCAAAGTGAAGGCAAAGCCACGCTATTCTAGTCTGTGTCAAACCTGCTGCTGCCATGACAACTAAAGAAGCCATTTCAGTAACTGTCTTTCTACTGAGAACAGCAGGTATAAAAGATAGGCATTGGGCCAGTCACTGAGATTAAATATATTTAATTACAAAGACCGACTTAAAAGCAGCATTACTTTAATTGCAGCAATCCATACTTTCATCTAGATATCAGATCAAATCAGAAAAACAAAAAATATGGAATCCACCTACAATTTGCAAGATACATTTCAGATCAGATTCAGATTCAGATTCAATTTTAATTGTCATTGTCAGTGTACAGTACAGAGACAACGAAATCACTATTTAAAAGATGAAGTTTGATAAAAAATATAAAATGAACATTTTATGCAAGGAAAAGGGCAGAATGTAGTGGTGCAGCAGTTAATGAAGCCACTTCATAGTTCCATTGACCCTGGTTCAATCCTCAACACTGCAGGGAATGGAGGATATAGACCACGTGCAGGCAAATGCGGATAGGTAGCTAGGTAGGTTGGTAGACTTCAGAAGTCTATAGACTTCTATCACAACAGTGCATCAGGGCCAATCATGGTGCCACAGGCCTGGTGGCGGTTGCTGCTCTCCTCTGATACAGTTACAGTAGAAGGACAGAATTAAACTTGTCTGGCAGGTAGATGGGTCCAACTACGGGTGGGGTAATGAGAAGGTTGACGCAAATACAGAACGTAGAGACCAAGTTCTGTAGATACAGCGGACAGGAGCACAGTAGGGAGTAAGAGTAGATTGTTGGTTTAACGTGCATTTATATCATTGCAAAATGCCTGATAGGTAAGGCAGATGAAGTCAGACCACGGATTGGCACATGAGACTAGGGCAGTGATTCTTAACCTGGGAGTTGTTTGGGGTTTTTCCAGGGGTCATGAAGGGGTCATGAAGGGGTCATAAATAACATATCAATTTGTTGAGCTCATGTTTAGGAACCTAACAAAGGTACATACTACACACAGTATTTTGTTTGCATATGCGCGTACGTATACGCACACAAACTGTGTGTGTTGTGAATCGTGTCTGCCAAGAAGCGCACGTATAGTGAAGCATTTCTCAAGTTTGGCTCCTCAAGCATTGTTCAAAAATCCGTGGTCAAGCCGCAACGTGTTATCTGTGCCATGCTTTTGAGCCACGAGAGCATGAAGCCCAGCACATTGAAGATCCATTTGGAGTCTTGTCACAGCGACCTGGCGGGGAAGGGCATGGACTATTTCAAACGAAAAGAAGCCGCACTCAAGGCTTTCCGCAGTGACCGCTCCCTCCGTAACTCGCTGGTCAATTTGTCCCTTCCCACCCAAACTAGCCACTCCCCTGGTACTTTCTTTTGCAACCACAGGAAGTGCTACACTTGTCGCTTTACCTCCCCCCCTTGACTCCATTCAAGGACCCAAGCAGTCTTTCCAGGTGCGGCAGAGGTTCACCTGCACCTCCTCCAACCTCATCTATTGCATCCGCTGCTCTAGGTGTCAGCTGCTCTACATCGGTGAGACCAAGCGTAGGCTTGGCGATCGCTTCGCCCAACACCTCCACTCGGTTCGCAATAACCAACCTGATCTCCCGGTGGCTCAGCACTTCAACTACATCTCCCATTCCGAATCCGGCCATTCTGTCCTGGGCCTCCTCCATGGTCAGAGTGAGGCCCACCGTAAATTGGAGGAGTAGCACCTCATATTTCCCTTGGGCAGTTTACACCCCAGCGGTATGAACATTGACCTCCAATTTCAGGTAGTCCCTGCTTTCTCCTCCCCTTCCTAGCTCTCCCTTAGCCCACTGTCTCCACCTCTTCCTTTCTTCTTCCCGCCCCCCCCACCCTCACATCAGTCTGAAGAAGGGTCTCGACCCGAAACGTCACCTATTTACTTTGCTCCATTGATGCTGCCTCATCCGCTGAGTTTCTCCAGCATTTTTGTCTACCTATGATTTTCCAGCATCTGCAGTTCCTTCTTAAACATCTTATCTCTCTTGTGTCTTGTCAAATCACTCAAATATTCTTCACAGGAAATTGGAAAACAGTTACTTAATAATCAAAAGGCAAAAGTGAGAGTGTTTCACTTGCCAAAACACGTGGTTTTCTCAAATGTTACATCTGCTCTTCCTGATGATCATAATGCTGACACACAGTTCAATATTTTGTTTTACACAAGAAAAACGTCAGATTTTCAGCGTTAACATTATGGCAGTAATGCAATGATAATGTAGCAGATCATAAGTACCTCAATGAAATTTTCTCATTCACTTCATGTGTGCAATCAAGAAACACGTGAATTTAATGTGCGCCACATTGCAATGCACAACCTTTTTGTGGGTTTAAGCCCCAGTAACAATAATTTACAGATAGAGACTGAAGCACCAACAAAAAGAGCAATGCAGCAATATGTGAGGAGGTTGAATGCCTACTTTAGGATTACCTTGAATCAGTTCATTGGAACATGTCCAAGACCACTCTATCTAGCCTGAACGAGTATACCTTAGTCATCAGGATTTTCATCAAATAAATGCGATGGCGACTACATTCTGACAGACAATTAGAGTCTATCTCTATCAGAAACCCTGGAGGAACCAGGGAGATTCATTCACTGCTGAAGTCCAGATTTGAGGCCTTCAAGGAGGATGATCCTGTCCTGTACAAGATGGCCAAGTATGATCTCCGAAAGGCTATTAGGGATGCCAAGAGAAAATTCCAAAAGAAGCAATTCAATCAACTGTGGTAATGGCCCACGTCTACACCGATCTCCCAGACGATCAAGTCCTCTCGCAATCTGCATGCAGGAAAATAAATTACAGGACAGCATCTCTCTTCATGGATCACATTGGCAATACCAACACATATGTCACAATGCTATTCATTGACTACACCTCTGATTTCAACACCAAATTAGTCCAATTAGAGTCCAATTAGAGTCCTTTATAAAGGAGGAAGTTCATGGTATAATAGGAAAACATGGCTTTGTGAAGAGGAGATCTTGCCTGACGAATCTGTTGAAATGTTTTAAAGAAGTAAACCGTAGGACAGACAAAAGAGAGTCATGTGGACGTTGTTTACCTAGATTTTCAGAAAGCCTTTGATAAGGTGCCACACGTGAGGCTGCTAAGGAACATGAGAGCCCACGGTATCAAAGGGCAGACACTAGCATGGATAGCAGGTTGGCTGGATGGCAGAAGGCAAAGAGTGGCAATAAAGAGGGCTTTTTCTGGTTGGCTGCCAGTGACTAGTGAAGTTCCGCAGGGGTCGGTGCTGGGGCCGCTACTCCGTGTTGTATATTAATGATTTGGATGAGGGGATTGAAGGGTTTGTGGCCAGGTTTGCGGATGATACGAAAATAGGTGGAGGGGCAGGTTGTGCAGAGAAAGCAGGGACTCTGCAGAAGGACTTGGACAGGGTGGGCGAGTGGCAAAGAAGTGGCAGACGGAATACAGCGTAACAAAGTGTGGAGTCATGCACTTTTGTTGCAGGACTATTTTTGGATTGGGAAAAGGACTCAGAAATTGGAGGTGCATTGGAGGGACATTGGAGTGCTGGTGCAGGATATTAAAAAGGTGAATTTGCAAGTTGAATTGGTAGTAAGGAAAGCAAATGCAGTGTTAGCATTTATTTTGAGAGTTTGAGATTGTAAAATAAGGGATGTATCTCAAGATCCACCTTTCAGCCAAGGCTGTTATCAAAACATTAGCTCAAACGTGGAACACAGTTCATTGTCCACAAGGCATCAGTGATTCCTGACCTACCATCTTCATAAGAGTCATAGCAGCATGCATCTCCAAGCACTGCAGAGTTACTACCCATGCTGTCCCAGCATTCTTAGCGCAGAGGTCTGATTACACTCAGTGGCCTCCAATGGCCAGACCACACTACTTGCAGGCCGAGATGCTTTCTTCCATCAAAAGAAGAGATTACCAGGTGGACAGAGGAAGTGTTTCAAGGATGTGCTCAAAGCCACCTTGAAAGACCGCAGCATTCCCTCTGCCAAATGGGAAACCTTGGTCTACGATAGTTCAGAGTAAAGCAGGAGCATTAGGAACCTAGAGTTCATTCCTCGATAGCACACAGAAGCTCCTACTAATAACAAGAGCCCAACAACCCCTTCCTCATTACTGTATTGAGGTATAGAAAATCCACCTCATTGCAGGAGTGAGCAGTGAGCAGGTGGAGCGGAGGGATGGGGAGGGGGGGTTGGGTGCCATTACCCATCCCAACATTCAGTCAAACATCTCCAAACATCAATTGTGGCGAGGTATGTAGGTCCTACATTTGCCTCATCAGCCAAGGTAAGTGGAAGTCACCACCCAATCCTGTCTAAGAGAGAGCTGGCACCACCAGAAAGGCAGTGTAACTATCAGGTAATGTCTGTGCACTGCATGTTGCAAGAAAGTTGCTGAAATAACAATTAGATTCACTCGCAGCGCCCTAGCCCACTAACACACCTTGCTCACACCTGCAAGAAGGTGGATTTTTTGTACTTCAATACAACTTAATGAGGATTAAGGGGAATTATGGCCAAGAAGATGGTCCCGATCCACCCACCGAACAACCGCGCTGCCACCAACTAGAACGGCGACCGAAGACCAAATCGTGCCCGACCCGCACCACAGGGCTCCTAGGGGACTGCGGTGAAGCCGGGCGGCGAGGCCTGCCTGGGTGGAAGGAGCCTCAGAGGTGACGGCGATGGGAGCCTCGGCGGCAACGTGGGACTCGGCAGGAACGGGAGCCTCAGTGGTGCTGGGTCCTCGCGGTCGATGAGTGCGAGGAAGACAATGGGGACCCGGCGTGGGGGGACCGCTGTGAGAGACGGTGGGAGAACAAAGGGAGACCCGGTGTGTGGTGGAGGGGGGGGGGGGGGTGGAGGCACTCTAGTTTAGAATCCTCTGCCCAGGGGATAAGTCTGTGGGTGTTTGTTTGTTTGTTCGTTTGCTCCGGTGAAGGGGCTGTGCACATGGCAGCCAGACAACAGTCGCTTGTCTTTTTCCTTTTATTTTCACTTTTCATTTCAAGTTTTTGTGTACATTGTGTGTTGTGACTGTCGGCAGAACAATTTCCCTTCGGGGATGAATAAAGTTTAATCGTATCTTATCGTAAAACGGGTTCTCAACAAGTAGGAAACTGATCATTTATTCACTACTACAACTGATTGAAACTAAAGGCATAATTACATTTGAACTCTAGAACTGTAAACTATCTGGGCGGTAATATCTAAACAACATTCTTCAGTAAATGAGGCTCATTTACATTTACATGAGGAATGTCAGATCGAACAATATTATCTCCATATTAACAAACAATTTGTTATTACCTTGACATTGTTCTTTGAGGGAACTTGATGTCAATGACATTTCCGTTGATCATTTAAAGAGTCTTTTGTAGTAGTCAGGGTATTAAACTAGTTTGGACTTGCGCTGCTAAGCCAGTGCCAAGCGCCACTCTCAGCCTTCGCAACAAAGTGACCTAATTTGTCCATTCAAATAGTAGAATCGCAGAGCTACCTCACAGGAGTTGGGGAATCAAGAACAAGAGGGCACAGGTTTAAGGTGAGAGAGGAAAGATTTAATAAGAACTTGAGGGGCAACTATTCCACATAAATGGAATGAGCAGCCAGAGATAGGATTGAAGCAGTGCCAATAACATTTAAAATGCACCTGGCACAAGAAAAACACTTAAAAGACATTCGGATAGGTACATGGATAGGAAAGATGTAGAGGGGTATCTGTCAAACAAATACAAATTAGGATAGTTTATTTAGGCATCTTGGCTGGCATGGACAATCTGTACCAAAGGTCCTGTCTGTAGGCCTGCGTTCAGCCCCATTGTGTCTATGCAGGTTCAATCTAATTCCACCTTTTACCAGCCGATTACAGTTCTTCAGCAACATATCCAGGCAAAGATTTCTGCCTGCAACACCCTTACATGACAGTGGATATTGCTCAGTACTTCTCTACGACCAAGTTCACAATATCAAATTACTGCAAGGTGAAATCAAACTCCAAAGCATTATTATGCCTAGTCAGGTTATGTTTGGTATTTACAGTTAAGTATTCTAAGGTATGCTGGCAACTCATTATGGCGCAAAATGCAGCAGGATGCTATAAACAGTGAGAAGTAGTACTCAATCCTGACCTAGGAGGCAACATATGACAACTCTAGGGGAAAATTACAACTCAAAAAATAAAAGCAGCTCTGATCAAGACCACAACTTCAATATAACCCACTGCACATTTAGCTTTTACAGCAAATGAATCCCACACTGACAAAACATTGTTGCACAGGTACTGCGATCAAAGACTGGTATTCAAGGTCTGAAATGCCGGTGTTGCAAAGAGTGCAATGCAGATTTAATTAACTTTGGCTGTATTCGACCAAGTACAGAAAAAATAAGCAGTGATCTCACTGAAAAAGTTAAAATGACATCGAAAGTGGTATCACCTCTGATACCATCAAGCAGGAGGTACAGAAACTTGATGTGCCAGGCCACCAGGTTCAGAAAGAGCTACTTTGCTACAACTTTCAGGTTCTTGAACCAACCAGCACTAATCCCACCTCGACAGCAGGACACTGGGATCCATCCTGTGCTCTATCATGCACATGTTCTATTTTACAATTATGTCTTGCACTAATGTCTTACTTTTTTTGCAGTGTTCTTTTACAATTTTTATGCGCAATTGATGTGCAATTTGTTTTTTGTGCGTTTGTCTCAGTCTCTGTGCCCTGTGATACTGCTGCAAGCAAGATATTTTAATTGTATCCATCCTACTTGTGCATGTGACAGTAAACTCAACTTGACTTGCTGATTCAGAATAAAGGAACATAATTTTAAAACGGTCAATCTGGACTGATGGCAGAAAAGACCTCACAAAGTATCTTAGAGATATGGAATGTTTTCCCAATAAAGCCACAGAAGGCCAGGGTGAGGTCAAATGCAACTTTTAAAAAGGTTAAACAAATGAATATATGCTGTGGATGGGTGTTGACACCACTGCTCTAAGGCAGGAAGGTTCGGGAGAAAAATGGAACACAGGGGAGAGAAAAGACTTTGCCTTCCATCACAGTGAGGAGGAGATTCGCTGTGTTGGGTGTTTGTGTGAATTGAATTGTTTGTGTGTCTTGTAGAAATTGTTCTGTTTGTATGGCTGTAGAAACAGAGTTTCGTTTGAGCCTCATTTGAGGTTCAAATGACAATGAATAAATATTGTATTTTGGATTGGAGTTCAGGTACAGAACAGTCACGGTCCTATCACATGGCTGGCTTAAGGGATGGAAGCCTCTATCCTAGAGTTGTGAAATGGTTTCATGACATTTTTCCACTTCGGCACAAAGACGACAGTGCCCTTTACATCTCTTGTGACAGGCTGCACTTTCTACACTTTACCTTTATTTAGCATTGCACTGAATTGTCAAACCAGAGTTTGGTTCAGGAATGGAACCTGATGACCCATAGTCAAGAGTTTCTATTCCGCTGCAACTAACTGATTACAATGACTTTGAACAGAGCCGTGCGTGTATGGAAACCACCCAGAGTAGAACATATTGTCAAATATCTTGTGGCGGGAAGACTGTTAACATATTTGACACATAAATTATAAATATGCAAGTTGTGGGAGCAGGCTACCTTAGCTGGCAATGTGGATTGATGGAAAATCTTGGTGGAATCATACATTGTTTGACATTAAAAAGGCATTGGGTGAAGCAAGGCTGCTTGCTCTCCAAATTGTTGATGTGACCTGTAACTATCAAACTGAAGCCTTTAACTGTAACAATGTGTTAATGTTTACAGTGAAGCAATGCATGACAGGTGTTACAGAAAAATTTATTAAATGAATTTTATTTTACGATAAGATTGTCAAATAAGGGACATTGGCATGAGACATCATATAGTGAACTGCATTTCCTTAGTTATATCATTTAAATTGTACTATATTCTATAAATGCTAAAGACAATAAATCAAATAGTACAAACAGTCCCAGGTGCAGAAAAGACAAAGAACAAAATCCAGTTGCTTAGACTAACTTCTCACCTAGTTTCACTTATCTCCATGTCTTCATCTTTCTCTCTGTCATCTTCCAAGCTGTTTAAAAAATAAAAGGCAATAAAGCAGCTTTGTTACATCACATTCCCCTTTCTTGTTAATAACCAGACAAACCACATAGATATAGCACTGTTGTCCAGTCCTGCCGTTGAACTGCTTTATAGAGGAGGTCTTCTCGCTTCACTGCAGCCCAGTAAAGAGACAAGACCCGAGAGAGGGTTTCTCCACTGCCGCTCTAATTTGCTAAGTTCACACAGTGAATGGTATCAGCATTAGGACTGACAACAACACAGTAACACTGACTAGGATACCATAAGCCATGGTTATGATATAGAATGGTTAATCTAGAGAATGACAGATTGAAATCCCACCAAGGCAATTAACCATGAAACGATCAGACCACTGTAAAAATCCAAATGGTTCATAAATATCTTTTAGAGAATAAAATGTAGTGTCCTTATCCAACCTGGCCCAATGTGACTTCCCTCCCTCACACAACACAGCCCTGACCCAGGCTGGGAGCCCATTAATTGACACCATTAATAAACATCAGCATTGCCGATGCCAATATGAGAATGTAGAAACTAATACAAAGATGTAACTCATGATTCCTGCTGACAGCACCGAAACAGCTAAATCACAGAACACAGTGTGAACAGTGTATGTGGTGAACAGGGAGGATGTTAAGAATTTTGTGAATGGGCATTTAATGCTTACAGGGAAGGAGCCATCCCTTTGCCTTTAATATATGTAGTGGTGCAAGTGAAACTTCTTAACAAGTGATTGCATATCAATAAATCTAAATTATTATGATAAGGCCAAATATACAAAAAATAGAAAATAGGATAATTAAACTGGGTTTGGGAAAGTACCAGCTTCTAAGTTGCGTTTACTGTGCTGAGACAAACAACTCATGAATCCATGTTGTTAGCAAAACAAGGAAACTGCGGCTGTTGGAGCGGTAGATGTTCATTTGCTGAATAAAACATTTCTTTACTTTCTAAGCTAGGAATTGTGCAAGTTAGAAAATTAATAAATTAGTAATTTGGACGTTAAAATTGATTAAAAAATCTAAAAATAAGCCGCATTAATATGGTAATAAGTTAAATGCACAAAAGTGGATGGAACAGATAGAGCTCTTAAAGATAGTGGAGTCAGGGGATATGGGGAGAAGGCAGGAACGGGGTACTGATTGTGGATGATCAGTAGGCCGAATGACCTACTCCTGCACCTATTGTCTAATCAGTGCAGGGTGAGTGCAGTATCTGCAGCAGGCTAGCGTGCTGAGTGTAACATGATCCCATGTGCCATAAACATCTGCAACATGAGTTAGAGATGGCAGGCACTGCAATCAGCTGAAAGGGAGGAGAGTTACCTCAATATTTTGTCCAAAGAGATGGTAATACCCCATTTATTAGCTAGTAGTTTAAATTTAGTTTGGTCATGAGAGTAGAATGTGACTGCAGGCTGCAAAGACTCGTGAGACTGCTACTGGAGTGGTGAAAGAGCTTTTGTCTTTGCCTTTCTCTGGAAAGTACAAGGCATCTGTTATCTGCAGGGATGACATTAAAAACTGTAGAGGATGGTGAAACTGGCCATGCCATCATTGTACAAAACTACACTCAACGGGAAAACAATGTGGATTGCTATGATGTTAATATGACTAAAGGGATGGATAGCACACTCTGTGGCCGTGATTGAGATCTAAAAAGGTGGATGACCAGTGGTGGTTAAAGGATAACTCTTTGGAGCAGGGAGATTAGGATGGCCTGAGCCACACAGGAACCAATTAATTAGGCTTGCACTGTCTATCGTAGGAATAAAAGTGGGGCAGGGGGAGAGATGGTCATGTGAGATGGAAAATCTGCAAGAAAGGCTTGAGTCCCTGACGGAAGACTTTATATGTGACAAACATTCCAAGCCGCTGAGGAGTGTTCCATCTGCCCGGCAAGAGGGCCTGAAGCATCAGGCTGCTGTAGTGGCGAGTGCGGAGGCCACAATAGGCCCGACTATGGGTGAACAGGGGACAGGACTGGACTTTGCTGCCTTCCCCCAGTGGGAACCATTGTGGGGGGATCTTTTTATGTTTATTGGTAAATTCTTTAATGTTGTGTCTTATCTTTATTTGTGTGCTGCAATAGCAAGTCAAATTTCACTACACCAATTGGTGTATGTGATAATAAATGTCCTTTGTACCTTTGTACCTTGGTACATTGTACTTTTCCTTCTCCAATGACACTCTATTTGAAACTGTCCTTATGCAGCAGCTGATGGTGCACATACATGGAATGGTTTGTTCCCGTAGTTTTAATGTCCTACCTTGCTTGCATGAGTGGAGATAAGACATAAGGTGGGGAAAAGTTGAATTCTCCATCCAATTCCAGCCATTCACAAGAACCACTGCTTGCCAGAGATACATTGCTACTCTGCACATGTAAAATAAAAATATTGATACTTTAACAAAGAGTATAAATCAATTCCTTATTTACAAACTTAACCACCTTCTGTTCACATGTTTCCAAACAAATCTGAATGGGCAATAAAAGCCTGAGAAAAGAGCACTGTTGAAATGCATGCTCTAAATTTCAGGGTAGATGCAAATTCCAGGGAGGCAAGATAACCAAAAAAACATTGTAAATTAGTTCGAGTTCAGAGATCAAATTCCACTATTGATTTCACCAGCTTTCAATATTTGCCCAATATCACAATATACAAAAGCACTATTAAATTAGATCATAGATAAGTTGTAATCTCACTGCTGTACTAACTGCTGTGCATCACTGCTATACTAACTACTAACTTAGACATATTAACACAAATCTATTAAAGCAAGGTTTTACACGTGTCTAAATTCACAGATCCTCAGGCATTGATACACATCCTCTGACTCAGTGGGTCAGGCAGCATCTGGGGAGGGAATTGACGGGGACATTATAGGGTGGGTTCTTTTTTCAGGCTGCGGCCTGACATACAAAGTTCCTCCAGCACTTTGTGTTTTGCTCAAGATTCCAGCATTTGCAGTCTCCTGTGTCTACATCCCAGCACGGTGTCGCAGCAGTAGAGTTACTGCCTTACTGCGCCAGAGATCCGGGTTCGATCCTGACGACGGGTGCTGTCTGTATGGAGTTTGTACGTTCTCCCTGGGATCGGTTTTCTTCATGTGCCCCGGTTTACGCCCACATTCCAAAAACGTGAAGGTTTGAAGGTTAATTGGCTTCCGTAAACTGTTCGCAATGTTCAGGATAGAACGTGTATGGGTGATTGTTGGGCGACGTGGACTCCTCTATAATATGAGATCATATTTGAATCTCCTAAAATATAGAGATTTTGTGTCTCTATACTAAATTAAACTAAAAATCCCCCATGCAGCAAAATGTGAACAACATCCTACCTTGGGCAGCCCAGTGAGAAACACCATTAACACCAACCCATCTCAAACACCAGACAATTTATTTTGTTTACTTGACCAGCCACGTAAATACTGTGGTTACAAGATCAGGTCAATATTCTATGATAAGTGGTTCACTTTTTGAATCACATCTACATTGACAAAGCCTGAGTCAGGAGTGTTTGACTGGATGGGTGCAGTTCCATCAACATGGAAAATCGCTTTATGAGGACAATTGTATCAATGGGGTAAGAGGATTACAGGTTAAAGAGTTTCAGACTCGCAATGACAAAATTATATATACCCCCCCCCCCAAGGATTTTCAAAAATATGGGTCCCTTCAATAGCAAGAATTTAATTATTACGGGAAGCTAAAAATACTTAAGGCTGTATTTGACAGCGTTTAATAGAATATGTTTCGTAGAATAAGTGTCAACAGAAGCAACTGCTTGTCAATTTCCATGCCGCCTGGGGTGAAACTATCTGGGGTGAAACTGTGTTCTGAAGAGACAAAGGGGTCTGATTACTGAGGGGAGGTTACATGGTAACAAGTTTTTCCCCTATATTGTTTAAACCTGTCTGAAGAAGGGTCTCAACCCGAAACATCCGTGTGCGGACGTGGCGTCGAAGGACAAGAAGCCGAAGCAAAGAAGTGGAAGCCAAATAACCAAATGGAAACGAAGCCGAAACGCCAAATAACCGAAAGCGTACGAAGCCGAAATGCCAGCTAACCGAAAGGGTGGGAGGCCTAAATGCAAAAGTCAAATAACGAACGTGGCGTTGCCGGGGGGCAGGACTTGTCAGCCTCTGCACCACCCGGCGCAGCCGACACACAGCGTGTTACAGTACAGGGGGAGACGAGGCGGAGGGCGGCCGTGGCTGTAGGAGAGTGGGGGCTGTCCCGAGGGATGCGCTCCTTCGGCCGCTTACCACTTGGTGCTCGGGTTCAGAGTGCTCAGTCACCTATGGCTTGTGTAGGAAAATGACCCCCACCCTCCCGTCTCCACCGGCCAGTGATGTGATGGACGCGGGGGTCTGGACCAATCGCTGACAAGTCCTCTAGAGATGCTGCCTGATCCGCTGAGTAACTCCAGCATTTTGTGTCTATCTTCTGTTTCAATCCAAGGCAGCTTTTTATCTGCTTATCAATTTGCAAAGTGACTTTTAAGTGGTTCCCTAGTTTGTCATCAAAACTGCATCATAACCAATTAGTTTCATATAATGCAAATGTTGATCCTAATTCATCACTTGTATTATATCTATTTCATGCAGACACATGTTATAGCATAGATAACTTAAATACAATGACATTGATCTGTCTTACACCAAAACGTAAGGAATTGTTAGGATGGCTGCACTCTAAATTGTAAAGCACATTTATTAATCAGTTTATTAGAAACTCACAGCTCTCCTTTGTTTCAACTTTGCAGCTTCAGTTGGATGATTAAACCTGAACTTGTGCACTTTTCCCAGTCCAATAACAGCACCTGAAAAATAAATGTAACCAGGGTGAGAAAGCACAAAGGAAGAAGATTCTAATTCTAGACCTATGCACAACTTGCCATCAATGGGCCGAAATACATTGAGAAGAACAAGAGATGAATGTACTGACAAATATTCTGAGAGGAGTTAACTGGGTGGACGTTGAGATTTCCTCTAGTGCGAGTGTACAGGAGAGCTGTGAGTTTCTATTAAGCTTCAATTAATAAATGTGGGGCATAGTTTTAGAATAAGGGTTGCCCATTTTGGTTGGAGATGAGAAGGAATTTCTTCTCTCAGAGCGCCATAATTTGGAATTCTCCACCTGAAAGAGCTGTGGAACCAGTGTAATTCAAGGTAGAGACTCACAGATATTTAAACCGCTACACTTAAGCAATGCAGCAAAAGGAGAAAAGTGGCGTTGGGGCCTAAACTGTATTTGCTAAGATCTTATTGACCAGTGGGGAGGGCTTGAAGGGCTGGCTGAGCCCCTTCTGCTCCCACTTCTTAAGTTCTTAAGCAAGAGAGACAAAATATTGAAGGTGTGACTGAGCAGTCTGGAAGACCAAGGTTGCAAAACCGTGAAATATCTTGGCGAGAAAATACTTAGAGCCCAAAACAAAGGCCAGGTAGAACCATGAAAGACGGATATCAGGAATCAGAAACAGTACAGAATAAGTTCAACAGAAAGTGCAAGCTTTAAGGAAGGTTATGCTTAATAAAAAGGTGTCTTGTTCCCAGAAAGCAGTGCTTACATTGAAGCATTGCCGTATTTCCATAGCTGATGTGGGCTCAAGTCAGTGGCATGATCTGAATTCCTTACCATGAGCAGTCTGCGATCAGAATAACTCAAAAAGGGAAAGAAGCAAACAGCAAATATTTCAGATTTATTTTTGGGCAATATCTGCCGATATTATTCATCGGGCAACATCTGTCAACATTCTTCACAGTGTAAATTGGGCAGATTAACACTACAAGCAGCAACTCCATTACCTTGTGACAAACGGCATGAATGGATAACATCCATTTCATTTACAATGCAATGTGATCCTCCAATTGGTGCAAGTGTCACTATGCCATTATCATTGTGAACGGTACAATGTTCCTTCTCCACCCACGGACCCTGCAGAACTGAAATAAAGACAGCAATTATTTGTGCAGAAAGTGTGCTCTCACTATGTTCTTTCAGCATGAAACTGGTTCTTCAATCCAACTTGTGACCAAGTTGCCTAACACCCCGCCAGTCCCACGAACCCACGCAGGGCCCATTTACCTCCACTTTTTTCCTATCCATGCACATGTCCAAGTGGCTTTTAAATATCATAATTGAACCTGCCTCAACCACTACCTTTAGCAGCTGTTCCATATCGCAGCACCGTCTGTGTGAACATTTCCTCTTAAAGTCTTTCCCCTCTCACGTTAAGACTATGCCTCAAGTTTTAGACAGCCTACACTAGGGAGAAGACTGCGGGTATTCACTTAACTATGCCCTTCATAATTTCATAAACCTCTCAGCCCCTCAAGAAATATCAGCCTAACGGGCCTCTCCTTAAATCTCTCACTCTCCAGACCTGATAACTACCTCGTACATCTTTTTGGCAGCCTTTCCAGTTGAATAACATCCCTGCATAGTTCATAGGTCTATCTTTGCAGTGTATCGACTGACACATGCAAACCTGAGCATTTGTTAAGACAAAATCCCATCCTCGCACCAAGGACACCCTCTATTGTGTTAAATGGCACCATCAATGTACTAAATAGGAGAAACTCAAAAACACCTGGTAACTCAATGTTTCAAAAGTGTCAAAGGTCTTTTATTGTCATAGGTACCAATTAACGCACAGTGATATGTGAATTACCCTACAGCCATACGAACAAAAGCAACAAGACAGACAACTACATAAAAGTTAACATAAACATCCACCACAGCGGATTCCCCACATTCCTCACTGTGATGGAAGGCAAAAAAGTTCAATCTTCTTCCTCTTTATTCTCCCGCGGTCGGGGCAGTCAAACCATCCGTCGGGGGTGATCGAAACTCCCACGTCGGGGTGATCGAAACTCCCATATCGGGGCGATCGAAACTCACGCGTCGGGGCAGTTGAAACTCCCACGGCTTGGAGTTCCTGATGTCGGTCTCTGACCAGAGACCGCGGGCTCCATGATGCTAAGTCCGCAAGCCCACGGTTGGAGCTCCGAGGGTGACCACTGGCAAAGGGATCACGAGCTCCACGATGGTAAGACTGCAGGCAATCACGGTGGAGCTCTCAAAATCGGTCTCCAGCAAAGACCGCCAACTCCTTGATGTTAGGCCGCAATGCAGATGGAGATACGATACGGAAACAAATTGCATCTTCCTCAAGGCAAAAGATTAGAAAAAGCTAAAGAACACCAAAAACATACATTAGACACATACAATTAAACACAAAGAAGGAAACTGTTGGCGAGGCAGCCATTGCTGGCGCCACCCGGTGGTTGGGAAACGTTTGAGTTTACTTTATTTTCACATGTACCAAGGTATGGTGAAAAGCGTTTGTTGCATGCTAACCAGTCAGTGGAAAGACAATACATGATTGATTACAATTGAGCCATTCACAGTATACAGATTCATGATAAGGGAAAAATGTTGAGATAAAGCCAGTATGGTCCGATCAAAGAGGGTCACCAATGAGGTGGATAGCAGTTCAGCACTGCTCCCTAGTTGTCATAGGAAGGTTCAGTTGCCTGATAATAGCTGGGGGAAAAACAATCTCTGAATCTGGAGGTGTGCGTTTTCACACATCTGTACCTTTTGCCCGATGGGAGAGGGGAGAAGAGGATGCGACCCATCCTTTTTATTATGCTGCTGGCCTTCCCGAGGCAGCGTGAAATATAAATTGTCAATAAAAGGGAGGAGGTTTGTTGGTGTGATGGTCTCCACAATTTTCTGCAATTTCTTGCAGTCTTGGATGGAGCTGTTCCCAAACCATGCTGTGATGCATCGCTATAAAATGCTTTCTACGGCACATCTGTAGAAGTTGATGAGGCTGTTGGGGACGTGCCAAACTTCCTTAGCCTTGTGGGGAAGTAGAGGTGTTGATGTGCTTTCTTGGCCATTGCTTCAACGTGGGTGGTCCAGGAGAGGTTGTTGGTGATATTTACGAGTTTGGTGATGTGCTTGGATGGTATAATGTTGTTAAAGGCAGAGCTGTAGTCTATGAGTAGAAGTCCCACGTCGATGTCTCTCTTATCTCTCTTATCCAGGTGTTCCAGAAATGAGTGATGGGCCAAGGAGATGGCATTGTCGTGGACCTGTTGTGGCGGTAGGCGAACTGCAGTGGGTCAAGGCTGCTTAGTAGACATATCTAGCCTCTCAGAGCATTTCATGATGGTGGACGTCAAGGCCATTGGACTGTAATAGTTTAGGCACAAGATCTTGCTTTTCCTCAGCACCGGGAAGCAGGTGGGTACCTCAGAACGGAGTAGGGAGAGATTAAAGATGTCCATGAATACTCCCGCTAGCTGGTCCGCGCGGCTACCAAGGACACGGCCAGGAACTCTGGCTGGGCCAGTTGCTTTCCGTGGGTTCACCCTCAGGAAGGCCGATCTGACCTCTGCAACAGTGACTTTGGGAAGAGGCACACTTGAGTCTGAAGGGACAGGTGTCGCCACCCTGTTGGCCTTCTGCTCGAAGCGAGCATAGAAAGCACTCAGTCAATCAGGTAGGGCTGCACCATCGTATTTAGACCGTGCCACATTCTGCCTGTGTCTGAGTGATTATACTGGGACTCAAGTTTGTCCCGGTATTATCGCTTGGCATCGTTGATGGCTTTGCGGAGATCATAATGGGCCTTCTTGTACCGCTAGGAATCGTTTGTCTTGTAGGCAGCAGACCTGGCCTTCACCTGTGAATGTACCTCACGCTTCACCAGTTTCTGGTTGGAGAACACTCGGATTGACTTCGACGGCACACAGCTTTCCACACACTTGCTGGTGAAGTCTGTCACGGCAGTAGCATACACATTCAGGTTAGCTGCGGAATCCCTGAACATGCACCAGCCCACTGACTCAAAGCAGTCGCATAGGATGTCATCTGTGTTCGCTGACCAGCGTTTAACAACTCTCTGTACCAGATCCTCCTGCTTCAATTTTTGTTTGTAGGTAGGGAGCAGAAGACAGACAGTACAAGGCAGGTGCATGCCTTTTCCAAAGCTGTCAACATGTTCAAGGAAAATAACTGATTGAATGACAAACAATATGTATATGCAATTAGCTGATAATAAAGAAATTTATGTTGAAATTCAGTTGATTCCATCTACACTTCACATTGTCTCAGGAAAGCTGCCAACATAATCAAAGACTTGTCTCACCCTGATCATTCTGTCATGCTTCCATCAGGTAGAAGGTACTGAAGCAACACCAGACTCAGGAACAGCTTCTTCCTCTCAGTTATCAGTCTTCTGAACGGTCTTTCAATAAGCTACGGTGCTGTCTGATTCACCTCTACACCATTGTGGGCTATATTTTGCACTGTGTATCTTCCCCTTTTCTCTATCTATTGTTCTTGAGTTTGACCTGATTGTATTTATATGTGAAATATCTGATCTGGTTGGATAGTATGCAAAACAAAGCTATTCACTGCACCTCGGTACACGTGACAATAATAAACCTAAACCTAAAACCTAATTTGCTTTCAATTTACTGTTATCTATTACCTTACATTATAGGTAATAGATATAAAAGTAATAGATTTGCTTACAGGCACCGACTTAACAGCACAAGTCCAGTGGTGGGGAATGTACAGAGCTGGCGTGGAGGCAGATATTCAAAGACTCAGTAACAGACAAACTAATACGGAACATTTCGTAACCGACTTCATAAACAAATGCACTGACAAATGTGTTCCCACCAAAACCATCCAAATGTACCGTAACCAGAAGCCTTGGATGAACGAGGAGATTCACAATCTACTGAGGACTGGATATCAGGCATTCAAGTCTGGCGATACAAGGTCATACAGAAAGTCCTGGCACAATCTCAATAAGGCCATCAAGAAGGGTAAATGGGATTAATAGAGAGTACCACCTCATGGTTAGCACGGGCAATGGGCGGTATGACTGCGAAGTGGATACAGGTACCAACTAAAAGTAAATTATTTCCATTCCAAGACGTTTGTTTGCACTTACCAATGTCTTGCTCAGCTTCAGCATCGATCCTCCCAATCTTTGTTATTCCTTCCTAAAATCATGAAGACATGGAAATCAATTGCTTAAACCTATTAAATGCACCTCCTACATTTACCCCCAGAATATATAGACAAAATCTTTCTTTAAGATTAGTTAACTTTGGCATATGTAAATAAACATCACAGAAAAAAATACCTTTGTCAGTGATATTTAGGTTGAAAATTGAAGTCTAAAAACACACACAAACACACACACACTAAAAATCATGTAAAGTTGCTATAGATCTCAAACTAGAGACACATACCTGCTTTCTAAAAATGTTAAAGATGAACTTCACAGTTAACACATTTAGTGCTGCAGAACCACCAAGTCAATGATTCAATGGTTTAAATACAACAGCTGGGAAAAACCAGCACTATTATCTGCCGGTAGCTTTCTAAACATGTGGGATGTGACAATTACAATAGACAATAGGAGCAGGAGTAGGCCATTCGGCCCTTCGAGCCAGCACCGCCATTCACTGTGATCATGGCTGATCATCCACAATCAGTACCACGTTCCTGCCGTCTCACCATACAATGTGAAAGATCCAGAGACGGGTCTCTGATTTTTGCTTTGACAAACAACCTTGAACACTGAAAGCTTTAGTGTTTAAGCACCATCACAATAGTTGGTGGAAGCAGATTAAACAATTATCTAGAGGAGATTTTAATATATAATTAAAAAGCAAGGGAACTGCAGAAGAATAGGAAAAAAATAATATTCCAAATGTTGGTAAATGTGCCTGAGATTGTAAGGGTATCTTTTTTTTAATTATTTCATTTAGGATCATCAATGCTGAAGTAGTAAATTGAAATAAAAGAAAACAATATGACAAGCTTAAAATTATATTGCTGAAATACATTATACTAATCACCTGTGCTAACTTCAGACATTACAAAATTGGGCAAGGAAAATCAAATGGAAAATCAAAAAAAGTGAAGATACTTGAATCTGGATTAAAAGAGAAAATGATGGGAATGCTCAGCAATTCAGGCAGCTCTGTTCAGAAAGCAATAGAGGTAACGTTTCAGATCAATGAACCTTCTTCAGCCTTGGAAAATGTAATAAATTAAAAATAAAGGTGCAAGGAAGGTGGGAAGAAGGTGTGAAGTGGAGTGAACAGAGGTAATAGTCATGGTAGGGTGGAGGCCAAGGGTGTTCAAGGTTCCACCATTGTTGTGGGTACATCTGAGAGGGATATGAATGTGTTTAAGAAGGAACTGCAGATGCTGGAAAATCGAAGGTACACAAAAATGCTGGAAAAACTCAGCGGGTGCAGCAGCATCTATGGAGCGAAGGAAATAGGCAACATTTCGGGCCGAAACCCTTCTTCAGACTGACATATCCCACAGGGATATGAATGTTGCTTGACACAGCTGATATATTTGGAAGCGAATAAATAATTGAAGGAAGTGAGTGATGGCAGTGGTGAGAGAGAAAAATCAAAATAAATAATCCCTGGAGTGAGAAGTGTATGATATGGCAGTTGTTGGATTAATCTGAATTAAACGAGAATACTCATATATAGAGTATGAAGAGAGAAAATTGCTTTAATGTTACAGGTGGATTACACTGTATGTGAACTAGCCAGTTATGACAAACAGGAAATATTGGTTTTCTCAGCATGAAATTACCTGAATATTAGGTGGCATTACTCCAGTGTATTTTGTTTGGAACAATGGGAAGGGCAATGACGAGAGGTCATGGGGTGGGGGGGGGATGGAGAATTATGGGGATGGACAGGTTGAAGCTTATGGGCTATTCCTGTGAACTGAATAGAGATGCTGTCCAAAGTGCATTTGATTTCTCCACTGTAGAGGAGACCCTGAGTATCCCCAGCAATTTTAATTTTATTTCAGATTATAAACATGTATTTTTAACACCTCTGGCAATATAATACCTGCTCTTCTATTTTGTTCCTTCCCACCATCCAGGGCCCCAAAGAATCCTGAATGCAAACCTTTTCAGACAACCAACATTTCCAGTTCAGACACACGGTCAATATACAATAGGTGCAGGAGTAGGCCATTCGGCCCGTCGAGCCAACACCGCCATTCAAGGTGATCATGGCTGATCATCCCCAATCAGTACCCCGTTCCTGCCTTCTCCCCATATCCCCTGACTCTGCTATTTTTAAGAGACCTATCTAGCTCTCTCTTGAAAGCATCCAGAGAACCGGCCTCCACCGCCCTCTGAGGCAGAGAATTCCACAGACTCACCACTCTCTGTGAGAAAAAGTGTTTCCTCGTCTCCGTTCTAAATGGCTTATTCCTTATTCTTAAACTGTGGCCCCTGGTTCTGGACTCCCCCAACATCGGGAACATGGTTCCTGCCTCTAGCGTGTCCAAGCCCTTAACAATCTTATATGTTTCAATGAGATCCCCTCTCATCTTTCTAAACTCCAGAGTGTACAAGTCCAGCTGCTCCATTCTCTCAACATATGACAGTCCCGCCATCCTAGGAATTTTTATCAATTGTCGATAATATTAACTCTCTTTCCACAGATTCTGTGGCCCTACTGAGCATTTCCACCATTCTAGTCCAGATCGCCAGCACCTGCTGTGCTCTGTAACTTGCAGTTCCAATATGTTATTTACAGCGTCGACCAGCACTCACCTATTAGTTATACTCCTTCAAACTGATCACAACAAAACAAGTGTATCACTTGGCAACCTGGCTCTCCACCATCCCAGACATTCCTTCTGCCTCCTCCATTCCACTCCGCAACTTAAAACATGCTCCTTTTTGCACTTCTCCAGTTGTAAAGGCAAGTTACTTTAAATATGGTGAATAATCATATTTTCCTTATAATTTCTATAACATCTGCCCTCTCTCCGACAGCATCCCCATCACAGCCTTGTTCATTGACTTGAAACATGATCTATTTTCTCTCTACCGACGTTGCCCAACCCACCGAGTGTTTCCAGTATTATCTATTTCTATCAAATAGAAATTGATATATACATTTAATGTCAAATGTATTACTTTTACAAATCCATTATTTTTACAGACTTCTAATGACGCTGAAAACAACCCATGAATATTTATCACAGCAAACAGTTTAATTTAACAAGCATAATACATGATAGGACAACTGATCATCCTTACTTACAGCTCAGCAGATCCAATAGAATAGAAAGTCAAAAAAAAGCAAGAGAGAAAGAAAGATAATTCAAAGAAGAAAATACATGGTGAATAATAAATATGATCATAAATTTATTGATTTATACTTTATAACTTCTGACCACGTCCCCATTGCGGCTTGCTCCCATCCCACGCACCAGGTTCGTTGCTCTTCTGAGCCGCAACATTTTATTTCCGTGTAAATTTCAATTCAAAGCTCATCACAAGAACTCCTATTCTAACATCATTCCCACAAACCTATATCTAGCCCAATCTCACTTCTTAAAATAAAAATAAATTAGAATGGGACGGTCTAATTTTTAGATCTATCTATAATGGGCTGAAATCTCAAAGAATTTCCCCAAAACATGCTTATTTGAGGCATTAACATAGAAGAATTCAGGAATGTTGATGTATTTTCATTTCAATATAAACTGCATTTCACCACCAAGACAGTAGTCCTCATCGTTGTCAGGATTATTAAAGGAAAAGTATATTAAAATCTGCTTAAATATTAATCCTGGCTAGCATTGTAATGGGCCGACTGCAGTGGAACAACATCAATCGAATGATGAGTTCATTATTAAAATGCAAAAATATTGACAGTTTACATTATGAGGTACATCTAAGGGTCAGAAATAAACACACAGTAAAGAGTTAACCTGCATGTCCCACAGAGACACAAAAAGCAACAGATTCTGGAATCTGGAGCAAAAAAAACAGTAGCTGGAAGAAGTCAGTGGGTTATGTAGAATCTATGGAGGGAAATGGATAGTCAATGTTTTGAGTTGGGACCTTTCATCTGGGTTGAAAGCGTCGAGGGGAGAGAGCCAGTACAGAGGGGGGGGGGGGGGGGGGGAGTGGTGGGACAAGATTTACCAAGTGATCAGTGGAATCTAGATTAGGTGGGGTTGATTGGTGGAGGAGGGAAAGGCATTGATAGCGACAGAAACAGATGATCGGAGGAGGCAACAAAGGGTTGCAGATGAAAGAATCTGATAGACAAGGGAATGCATGGAACCCAATAAGGGAGATAGAGAGGACAGATGAGAAGTGGGAGGAATGTCTGAACAATGAAAAGATGGATTGGCAGGGATGGGAAAGAAAGAGGGTGATGGGGAAAATAGAGGAAGGTTGTGTTGAAAATAGGGGAAGGGTGTGTGGAAAATAGGGTGTGAGTGAGATCACCTTAGTAGATTAGGAGAGAAAAGTGGACAGAAGGGGTGCGTGTTACATGATCGGAGAATTCAGTGTTAATGCCCTGGTGTTGGAGACCATCTCGGAGGAATATGAGATGCGGTTCCCTAAAATGTGTTTGACATCACCCTGGCAGTAGAGAAGGCTGAGGATAGACAGATCAGGTGTGGAAATGGGATTACGATAACAGAGGCACAGTTGCTCAGCAAAGCGGTCACCCAGAGTGCACCTGATCTCACCGATGCAGGCGAGGCCACATCGAGGAACACCAAATACAACACACAAGGTCGGTGGAGGTGCATGCAAACCTGTGGATATTCAGGAGCCACATGCAAACTTGTTTTTTTGCTGCATGTCCCAATGTGTGTTTTACACAAGCCTAAGCTTGAGAGGTCTAAATGAGTAAAGGAAATTGTCATCCCGAGACTAAACACATTTTGAAAATGTAAGTGAAACAAATTTAATCAATCCAAAATGCTTACCCTGAGATAATAAAGAGAAACACCTGTACTTAATATATCCTCATCCACTGCTATTAAATGAGGTAACTGCGAGGCAACAATTACTCCTGTTTTCCCTCTGTTAATGTCCACGTAATATTCCTCCATGATTGCTTTTGTGTCTTTCCATCTGTCTGTCCAATCTTTGGTAAGCTGGTCCACCTAAGAGAAATGACAGCAATATCTCGTGTCAGATTTTAGTGTGACAAATAGAAACGTAGAAACATAGAAAATAGGTGCAGGAGTAGGCCATTCGGCCCTTCGAGCCTGCACCGCCATTCAATATGATCATGGCTGATCATCCAACTCAGTATCCTGTACCTGCCTTTTCTCCATACCCCCTGATCCCTTTAGCCACAAGGGCCACATCTAACTCCCTCTTAAATATAGCCAATGAACTGGCCTCAACTACCTTCTGTGGCTGAGAATTCCACAGATTCACCACTCTCTGTGTGAAAAATGTTTTTCTCGTTTCGGTCCTAAAAGATTTCCCCCTTATCCTTAAACTGTGACCCCTTGTTTTGGACTTCCCCAACATCGGGAACAATCTTCCTGCATCTAGCCTGTCCAACCCCTTAAGAATTTTGTACGTTTCTATAAGATCCTCCCTCAATCTTCTAAATTCTAGCGAGTACAAGCCGAGTCTATCCAGTCTTTCTTCATATGAAAGTCCTGACATCCCAGGAATCAGTCTGGTGAACCTTCTCTGTACTCCTTCTAAGGCATAAATCAAGGCGATAAACATTTGTGAGGTATGAGCTAATATATCTGAGGAGGATGAGCAAGCTGAACAGTTTAGCATTTTCTGTTTTTGTTATGGTAAACATTCTCGTGCAACAGCTGGAGATGTTAAACCTGCATCTTCGCTTCCCACTATCTAACCATCCAAAGCAGAGGAAGCAGTAATTAATTTGTACGTCTGATTCAAGGCTCAAAACGTGGTTTCCTATACACTGCAGAAACTGAATACAGATTGGGTGACCACTCCATCCTTGCCCAGTCCACAAGTGCAACCCTGAGCTTCCAGAATGTCGTTTTAACTCATTGTCCCTCTCTGAACCTGACCTTCCTTCAACTTTGACGTGTAACCCATTACAGACATTTCCTCTGCATTCTTTGTTCTCTCACTGTTGTCAACATAAAATCCAACTGTTCCATTGCTTTCCACTGTTCTAGTTTTTGTTTTTTCTGTACTTTCTTTGCAGCAGCAACATGGTGATGCTATAATACAGGTTATTTTTGTTCTTTGCACCACCAGTTGTACTTGTGTCTGATTTGATTGTATCGTACATTGTATGTTTTGACTGGATAGCATGCAAAGCTTTTCCTGTATCTTGGTACATGCGACAATAATAACCCAACATCAAAGATTTGACCTAAAAGATTAATTTTGCTTCCAGTCCCATTGCTACTACCCGATCTGCTGAAAACTTCCAGCATTCCTGGTTTTCATGGTGAACCATGGAAGGCTGTCAAAGGAGACAACGGGATATAGATGACTTACAAATATGGGCGGAGAAATGGCAAATGTGGTTTAATCCAAGCAAGGGCAAAGTGTTGCACTTTGGTAAATCAAATGTAAGAGGAAGGTATACAGTTAATGGCAAGGCCCATAACAGCATTGATGTACATTGGGATCTTGGACTCCAGCTCCACAGCTTCTTGAAAGTGGGAACACAAGAGGATAAAATGCTAAAGAAGGCGTATGGTACGTTGCCTTCACAGATCGGGCCATTGCGTATAGAAGTCAGGAAGTCATGCTACACCTTTATCGGACTTTGGTTAGGCCGCATATGGAGTTTTGTGTACAGTTCCAGTCATCCCACTGCAGGAAGGATGTGTAGGCTTTGGAGAAGGTGCAGAAGAATTTACCAAAATGCGGCCTGAATTAGAAGGTATTAGCTACAAGGAATAAATTGAACACTTGGATTATTTTCTATGGAACTCTGGAAGTTGAGGGCAGATCTGATGGAACTATATAAAACTATGATTGTCATAGATAATTAGAACCTTTCTGCTGGTTCTAGAGGGCACAGGTTAAAAGGTCAGGAGGAGTTTAAAGGAGATGCGGCAAGGTTAGTTTCTTTCCACAGACAGAGGGGTGTGCCGAGAATGCACTGGCAGGGGTGTGGTGAAAGCATATAGGGGGCTTTTAGATAGGCACATGGGTATGCAAGGAATGGATGGGCATAGATCATGTGCAGGCGGGACAGGTTAGTTTAACTTTGCATTATGTTCAGCAGAGTTTGTAGACTAAGGAGCCTGTTCCTATGCTGTATTGTTCTATGTTCTATAACGTGTAAATAAATAACCAACCTTCAGTTCATTTTGAAGTAGCAGATCTGTCAGGTTTCCATCTTTCTCATCATTTTCATCACTTAAAGGACTCAAGTTTCTCTGCAAAAAACGTCAATGAGGCCAAACATAAGCAATTAATTTTCCTTTGGTGCAAAAATGAAGGCTGAATACATGTTCGATGAAGATTATAGTGGTTGGACGCTGATACAACAGCTACTGAGAACCCTCACAGCTATCACAAATGATTCTTGAAGTCTTCAGATTGGACTCAGCTCAGCAGTAATCCATGCTCCCTTCCCCTTTGGCAGCCCAGCTCCTAGACCTACTCCATCACATGCACTCAATCTAGGCTGTTAGTTCACGGTGTGTTGGATTGATGGAGGTGCCATCTGAGAGTGCCAGTCGGCATGAATACTGGCAAGCCACTGCTCTAAGGAGGGCAAAGTATTTCCCCAAGCCCGTAGTTATCCTACACTATCGCAATGCCAGTAGTAAACTCCTGATGAGAGCCATCCACGAGAGGGCCCGGCGGTGGGCGGTCGAGAACGAGGAATGAGTGCTGGCGGTTGGTGGAGAACAGGCTGTATGTGTGCCGCCGTCGGTTGGGGACGCGATGCCGAGAACAAAGAGGGTCCTGGCATGGGGGGGAAGGAAGGCGGTGGGCTGCCGAGAGCGAAAAGGGACCATCATGACTATAATGAATATTTTCGTGACTTTGGCAGCATCCTCTACAAGGCGACTCTTTGCATACTTTGTGTATTGTATGCAAAACAAAGAATTTCACTGTAGATGGAACAATAAAGTAGCATCAAAATATTATCATATATAATATAACCATATAACAATTACAGCACGGAAACAGGCCATCTCGACCCTTCTAGTCCGTGCCGAACACATAATCTCCCCTAGTCCCATATACCTGCGCTCAGACCATAACCCTCCATTCCTTTCCCATCCATATAACTATCCAATTTATTTTTAAATGATAAAAACTAACCTGCCTCCACCACCTTCACTGGAAGCTCATTCCACACAGCTACCACTCTCTGAGTAAAGAAGTTCCCCCTCATGTTACCCCTAAACTTCAGTCCCTTAATTCTCAAGTCATGTCCCCTTGTTTGAAACTTCCCTACTCTCAGTGGGAAAAGCTTTTCCACGTCAACTCTGTCTATCCCTCTCATCATTTTAAAAACCTCTATCAAGTCCCCCCTTAACCTTCTGCGCTCCAAAGAATAAAGCCCTAACTTGTTCAACCTTTCTCTGTAACTTAGTTGCTGAAACCCAGGCAACATTCTAGTAAATCTCCTCTGTACTCTCTCTATTTTGTTGACATCCTTCCTATAATTAGGCGACCAAAATTGTACACCATACTCCAGAATTGGCCTCACCAATGCCTTGTACAATTTTAACATTACATCCCAACTTCTATACTCAATGCTCTGATTTATAAAGGCCAGCACACCAAAAGCTTTCTTTACCACCCTATCTACATGAGATTCCACTTTCAGGGAACTGTGCACAGTTATTCCCAGATCCCTCTGTTCACCTACATTCTTCAATTCCCTACCATTTACCATGTACGTCCTATTTTGATTTGTCCTGCCAAGATGTAGCACCTCACACTTATCAGCATTAAACTCCATCTGCCATCTTTCAGCCCACTCTTCCAACTGGCATAAATCTCTCTGTAGACTTTGAAACTCTACTTCATTACCCGCAACCCCACCTATCTTAGTATCATCTGCATACTTACTAATCCAATTTACCACACCATCGTCCAGATCATTGATGTACATGACAAACAACAGTGTACCCAACACAGATCCCTGTGGCACCCCACTTGTCACTGGCCTCCAACCTGACAAACAACCATCCACCATTACTCTCTGGCATCTCCCATTCAGCCACTGTTGAATCCATCTTGCTACTCCACCATTAATACCCAACCATTGAACCTTCTTAACCAACCTTCCATGAGGAACCTTGTCAAAGGCCTTACTGAAGTCCATATACACAACATCCACTGCTTTACCCTCATCAATTTCCCGAGTAACATCTTCAAAAAATTCAAGAAGATTAGTTAAACATGACCTTCCAGGCACAAATCCATGTTGACTGTTCCTAATCAGACCCTGTTTATCCAGATGCTTATATATATTATCTCTAAGTATTCTTTCCATTAATTTGCCCACCACTGACGTCAAACAAACAGGTCTATAATTGCTAGGTTTACTCTTAGACCCCTTTTTAAACAATGGAACAACATGCGCAGTACGCCAATCCTCCGGCACTATTCCCGTTTCTAATGACATTTGAAATATTTCTGCCATAGCCCCTGCTATTTCTACACTAACTTCCCTCAATGTCCTAGGGAATATCCTGTCCGGACCTGGAGACTTATCCACTTTTATATTTCTCAAAAGTGTCAGTACTTCCTCTTCTTTGATCCTCATAGTTTCCATAGCTACTCTACTTGTTTCCCTTACCTCACATAATTCAATATCCTTCTCCTTGTTGAATACCGAAGAAAAGAAACTGTTCAATATCTCCCCCATCTCTTTTGGCTCTGCAGATAGTTGGCCACTCTGACTCTCTAATGGACCAATTTTATCCCTCGTTATCCTTTTGCTATTAATATAGCGGTAGAAACCCTTCGGATTTACTTTTACCTTACTTGCCAAAGCAACCTCATATCTTCTTTTAGCTTTTCTAATTTCTTTCTTAAGATTCTTTTTACATTCTTTATACTCCTCAAGCACCTCATTTACTCCATGCTGCCTATAACTATTGTAGATCTCCCTCTTTTTCCGAACCAAGTGTCCAATTTCCCTTGAAAACCATGGCTCTTTACAATTTTTACGATTTCCTTTCAACCGAACAGGGACATAAAGATTCTGTACTCTTAAAATTTCACCTTTAAATGTACTCCATTTCTCTTCCACATCTTTCCCATAAAACAAACTGTCCCAATTTACTCCTTTTAAATCCTTTCGCATCTCCTCAAAGTTAGCCTTTCTCCAATCAAACAACATCGAACAACATCACGAAAAGAGTCATTTATCGGGTCAGCTGATTCTCACATTTGCCTACAACGTAACCAAACTTCCTGTAATCCCACTGACCGCAGCTCTTCAAAGGATGTGATATTGTTTAATAAATACCAGTTTTTCCTTTTTTTAACCGATGATTCTGTTTTTTATACAGTGTAGTTCAACATCTGAGAGGAAGATTAGAAAGCACCCCAGAGTTGACGGATATTGACAACAGTGCAGTTAGTTGATCCTGCTATGCTTGAGAAACAGAGCTGTGCGTTGAATGCCATTTCCTTCCCTTCGGTGGTCACTTACAAGAATCAACCCATTCAAAAGACCAAACTTGCCGAGTTACACTGCTGCTAAGTTCACAAAGGTTTTGGAACTTTATAATTATTAAAGGCGGAAGGGAGTAAAAGGTTACAGGGAGAAGGCAGGAGAATGGGTTTGAGAGAGATATATAGACAATAGGTGCAGAAGTAGGCCATTCGGCCCTTTGAGCCAGTATATAGACCACCAGTGATCAAACGGCAGAGCAGACTATGGTCTAATATAAAACATAGAACAGGTTAGCACAAGAAAAGGCTCTTCAGCCCACAATGTCTGTGCCGATTATAATGTCAAGACCAATTCTTATCTGCCTGCATATAATCCATACTTCTTTATTCCCTACATTAAGCCTATCTAAAAGTCTTTTAAATACCACTATCATATCTGTCTCAACCACCAGCGATGGATTCCAGGCACACATGACCCTCTGTAAAACACTTGACCCGTACATCACCTTAAAGATATGCCCTCTAGTATTTGATGTTTGTTCCATTCTGGGAAAAGGGTTCTGACAATCTATGCTATCTCAAGCTCTCATAATTTTATAACTTCCCCACAACCAGAGAAAGCAATTTGTCTGTCCAATCTCTACTTGTAGCTAATAGCCCCAATCGAAGCATCAATCTGGTAAACCTCCACTTCACCCTTGCCAAAGCCTCCACATCCTTCCTGTAATGGGTTTAATGTCTTAAAAACATGGGGACAGAGTAACCCAAGGAGCACCTCAAGCCTGCTCCATCATTGTGGAAGATCATAGCTGATTCTCAACCTCAACTCCACATGATGCGTGAATTCCTCAATTCCTGTACGAGCTCAAAGAATTATCTATCTGAGCCTTGAGCATTGCAAACCACTGAACAACTGTAGCTGTTTTGGATAGAAAATTCCAAAGATCCACATACTCTGGTACAAATATTTCACATTTTATGAACAAATAATTAATAACTACACTTCTGTAAATTTTAATAAAAATGAGGACCAGATAATAGAGTCATAGAGTGATACAGTGTGGAAACAGGCCCTTCGGCCCAACTTGCCCACACCGGCCAACATGTCCCAGCTAAACAAGTCCCACCTGCCCGCGTTTGGTCCATATCCCTCCAAACCTGTCCTATCCATGTACCTGTCTAACTCTTTCTTAACTCCATGCCTCAACTACCTCCTCTGGCAGCTTGTTCCATACACCTACCACTCTTAGTGTGAAAAGGTTACACCTCAGATTCCTATTAAATCTTTTCCCCTTCACCTTAAACCTTTGTCCTCTGGTCCTTGATTCACCTACTCTGGGCAAGAGACACTTTGCATCTACCCGATCTGTTCCTCTCATGATTTTATTGGGCATTTTATAATTTCCCAATATAATTCTTAGTTTATTTAATCATTGATTTTTTAAATGGTTTTAAAGACTTTATTTGATATTTTTGTAGCAGAGAAAGCACAACTTACCAAACCAAAACTCATCAGCATAGTTTTTAATCTGTTGATTTCCTCCCGCAGTTCACGAATCAGCTTTACATTAGCATCCTGAAAGAGGTCCAAACCTTTATAAGACGCTGAAAAGACATCTGGGGCAATGACATTTTACACACACTGTATATTCAATTTTGAGATACATTGAGAATCAAAAAGACCTGCGGATTCTAGAAATGTGAAAGATAAACAAAATAAAATGCTAGAAAAATTCAGAAGTTGAGCCGGCATCAGTGATGGCTCTTCAACCATGAGTGTTAACCCAACTACTCTTTTCACAGATGCTGCCTGACCCACTGAGTGCTTTCAGAATTTTCTGTTCTTTTATAAAATTTGAGATGTGTCAATTTAAAGAGCCAGCAATGCAGCATGGAAACACAACCTTCGGCCCAACTTGTCCATGCAGATGATGGTGCCATCTAAACTAGTCCCATGTGCCTTCTTCATTTCGCCCATATTCCTCTCAACCTTTCCTTACCATGTGCCTGTCCAAATGCATTTTAAATGTTATTATGCCTGCTTTAACTAATTCCTTTGGCCACTTGCTCCATATGCCCACTACTCTTAGTTTATGATAAAGTTGCCCCTCTATTGTCTTTCCCCTCTCACCTTAAATCTATGCCCTCTGGATTTTGATTTCCCTGCCCTAAGAATGAGATGATGTGCCCACCCTATCTTTTTCACCCATGATTTTACACACCTCTATAAGATCACAATAGATTTGACTTATTCTTTGAAACATTTCTCTTTATAAACAGCCGCACAGAATGCCATTTAATTAATGCTATTACAACCCGACATCCCAGATATTAAATATTCTATTCTACAAAACCCATGCTATATAAAGTCTCTGATGACACTTCACAAGAGCATGAGAAAGCAAAATTTGACACAAAGCCAAGTATGGCATCATTAACGCAGATTATCAAAACTTTAGTCAAAGTGATTTGCAGGAATGTTTTCAAGGAGGGAAATGCAAGAAGGGAATTCCTGGACTTCTGGTCTAGGCGTCTGAACAAACAACTGCCAGTGGACGAGCAATTACATTTTGGGCTGATCATAACAACTTAATTGAAGCTACCTCGGAGCTTGTGGTCATTACAGTGAATAGGAGGGGCACAATCAAAGCAGAAATTCACTAAATTGCTTAAATGTCAATGTCAAATTTTGTTTGCCACAAATCATTGAGTCATGGTGTTCTTATTATTCTGTTAAAGATTAAAGCTTGGCCAAAGTGATGCGTTTTAAGGAATATCTTAAGGAAGAGGAAGAATTCCTAGGCTTGGACTTTATTTAATCTTTAAACATCAGATAATTGTTAGTTAAAATGACAGATTTTCCTCATCCTAATCATTGATCATAAGAGATAGTAGAATTAGGCCATTCAGCCCATCAAGTCTACTCCGCCATTCAATCATGGCTGATCTATCTCTACCTCCTAACCCTATTCTCCTGCCTTCTCCCCATATTCTCTGAGACATCAGATTTATATAGTTCTACAGTACGGAAACAGACCATTTGGCCCAATTCGCCCATGTCGACCAAGTCGCCCACCTGAGTAAGTCCCAGTTACCTGCTTTTGGTCCTTCTCTCTCTAACACATTCCATCCACATGCATGTCCAAATGTCTTTCAACCATTGTAATCGTACCTACGTCTATCATTTCCTCTGGCATTCCACATATCCATCATCCTCTCTGTGAATAACGTCTCTTCGGTCCTCTTTCCCCACTCACATTAAATCTATACACTCTTGTTTTAGTCTTCCCCACCCTGGTAAAAAGAAAGACTGTTTACCATATCTATGCCCCTCATGATTTCATATACTGTACTTTTACAATGTCACTCCTCTGCCTCCTACACTAAAACCTATCCAGTCTCTTCTTATAACTCAAGCCCTCCAGTTCCAGTAATATACAAATCTTTTCTACATTATTTCCAGCTTAATGACATGTTGCAAAAGTCGAGTGACCAGACCTGCACGCAATACTCCAATTGTGATCTCACCAACATCTTCTACACTTGCAACATGATGTCCCAATTCTTGTACTCAATGCCCTGGCTGATGAAAGCAAACATGTTAAATGCATTCTTTACCACCCTGTGACATCTATGTACTATGTATACCCGTTTTATCACTCTCCTGGACCCTGACATTTCCTACGCGAGTCCTGCCCTGCTTTAACTTGTCATTATGCACACAATGATGGAAGATGTGGCTCCGTAAAGGAGCGCCAAGGAATTAATTAAGAGAAGAAAATAGAGTGGGATAGTAAGCATGGAGCGAACATAAAAACGGACTGCAAAAGATGATATAGATATGTGAAGAGAAAAAGATTGCTAAAGCCAAATGTTGGTCCCTCACAGTCAGAAATTGGGAATTTTTTAATAATATAAATGTATAATATAATAAGGAATAAGAAATGGAGGGAATGTGGAACACATACACTGGTTCTGTCTTCACAAAGGAGATTATGTATAACCTGCCAGTGTGGTTGAGAAACTCAGGATCTAGTGAAAGGGAGGAACTGAAAGAAATTAGCATCAGTCGGGAAATGGTGTTGGGGAAAGTGATGTGGTGGAAGGCTGAGAAATCTCCAGGGCACAGTACTTCTGCATTCTGGATCAGTTCCTATGGATTGGACACTAATCGATGTATCCCCACTATTTAAAAAAAGGAAATGGTAAATGGAGACTAATAAACCAAGCAGCCTGACATTGCTACTGGGGAAATGCTTGAGTCTACTATTAAAGGTGAAACAGCAGAGTATTTGGAAAACTGTGGCAGAATTGTTCAATGTTAGAAAATTATGCTGGACAGGTTTACTGGAATGTGATGATGCCATTAGAAGACTGTATGGGGACATCCGGCACGTGGTGTACTTGCACGTTGAGAAGGTCTCACAAACAAATATTAAAACACATGGGATTGGGGATAATGTACTAATATTGGCAAGACCCTTAACAGCATTGATGCACAGAGGAAATTTGAGGTCCAAGTCCATAGGGTCAGAGTGATATAGCATCGAAACAGGCCTTTCATCCCAACTTATCCATACTGACCAAAATGCCCCATTTAAGCTGGTCCTGTATGCCTACATTTGGCTGATATCCCTTTCCCATTCATGAACCTGTCCAAATGTTGTTAAATATTGTAATTGTCCTTAACTACTTCTTTTAGCATCTTCTCTGAGAATTATTTTGCTTCAAAGTAGCTTCATAGTCGTCTTATTGTGTCTCGTAGTCTGTAACTCATTTTCCCCTAGCTCACAGCTAACAATGGCCTGTATCATCATTACTTTTTCGCATATCTTTCATTCATTTGTTCTATATCTCTCTATATCACCGTCTAAATCTCTCGCTTCCCGTTCCCCAGACTCTCAGCGTGAAGAAGGATCTCGACCCAAAACGTCAACTATTCCTTTACTCCAGAGATGCTGTCTGACCCGCTGAGTTCCTCCAGCTTTTTGAGTCTATCTTCAGAAAAAGTTGCTCCTCAGGTTCCTGTTGTCTTTCTCCTCTCACCTATGCCCTCTTAAATCTATGCCCTCTAGTTCTTGATTCTTCTACCCTGGCATTCACATTAGCTCGGCCCCTCAATAGCCCAGAAGAATAAAAGGCTAATTAAGGCTAATTATAAAATTCTAACAGGGCGGTTCAGAACATGCAGAAAGGGTGTTTCCGATGATGGTGGAGTCCAAAACCAGGGTTACATCCCATGTCTGAAGAAGGTTCTCGACCCGAAACGTCACCCATTCCTTCTCTCCAGAGATGCTGCCTGTCCCACTGAGTTACTCCAGCATTTTGTGGCCATCTCACATCCCATCGGGCCACTTAGAACTAAAGTGAGGGGAAACTTCTGACAGAAGGTGGGGAACCCATGGAATGCTCTACCACAGCAGTTGAGGCCAAAGCATAAACACATTCAAATAGTTGTCAGAGATATACTAATAGCTAAAGAAATCCAGGGAGAAAGCAGATAGAATTTGGATGATCAGCCTCGATCATGTTGGGTGGCAAGGTGGCTGGTTTGCTTACTTTTAATTTCCACGTTTCTAAGCGTGATCATGGAATGGAAATGTGCCTGACCATTTTCTATAACTCAAATCATGTCAGCAGCTCATGGCGTTTCCTTCCTGCTTTGCCAAGCTTAGCTCCTCACAAATTAACAATTAACCCACACTCATCAAGCTGTTACCACTTAAAAAAAATAAAATCATATTAAAAGCACTCATTCTGGATGCCTGCTGCTTTCCCACCTCATTCACATGCGGTTTATTGAGGATATTCTTGGCATGTGCTGCATATCTTAAGGTGCTGATGGTTTCCGTATAACTGGTGCTTGCAGGTGAGATTGCTGTAATTTAAAAAAAGGCTAGAATGAGCATATTCATCAAGAAAAACCACAGGACTGCAACATAACAGTAAAAAAATAATTTGACATGATGTCATTCTGAATCCAAGGATAGTTTGGATAAAAATGGACATGAACTATTAAAAGGCCAGGAGAGGTGCTACGAACAGAGAGGTCACTTTGAACATTAGGATGCACTTAGAGAGAGAAGGGTCTTGACCCGAAACGTGGAGAGTGCCAAATAAAAATGTTGGGAAATGGGATTGTTCCAAGAGCAAGCATTGACCCGATGGACAAAATAACCTGTCATAAAGAGATACAGCAGAAACTGTTTTAGTTTAGTTTGGTTTAGTTTAGAGATACAGCGTGGAACAGTCCCTTCAGCAATCACCCATACACTAGTTCTAACCTACACAGTAGGGACAATTTACAGAAGTCAATTCATCTGCACGCGTTTGGAATGTGGGAGGAAACCAGAGCACGCGGAGAAAAGAGACACAAAATGCTGTAGTAACTCAGTGGGTCAGGCAGCATCTCTGGAGAAAAAGAATAGGTGATGTTCAAAACCCTTCTTCAGACTGAAAGTAGAGGGGGGGGGGGGGGGGGGGGGGGGGATAGACTGGAGGCGAGAACAGGCCAGAACAAATCAGGGCCAGCAACAGATGACCCCAGGAAGAGTGGAGCCCATAATGGCTGAGGAAAGTGTGACAACAAGAGGGATACAAAGATGTGAACAGTGGAACTGGTAAGACAACTAGGGTGAGGGAGGATGGGTGGGGGGGATGCAGGAGTTACTTGAAATTAGAGAAATCAACTTTCATATCACTCGGTATTAAGCTGCCAAAACAAAATATGAGGTGCTATTCCTCCAATTTGCGAGGGCCTCACTGACAGCCGAGGCGGCCCTGGACAGAGGGATCAGTATAGAGAAAACCTATGCAGTCACAGTGAGAATGTACAAACTCTGTACAGATAGCACCCGTAGCCAGGATTAAACCCAGGTCGCTGGCGCTGTAAGGCAGAAACTCTGCCGGTTCGCCACAGTAAGCACAGTGTTTCAAAAACAAAAATCCATCAAGTCCTCACCATTGTTCAAATAAAAAGATTTTATAATGACAAATTTTTGAAAAGTGTGTACATATTTAGGCGTTCTAATCATGTGAAGGAAAAATCAACAGCCTTGAGTAAAGGCTATGCTACTTACTTGCAATCATGATGGTTTTAGAATTCCCTCCAAGGCTGTCCTTGAGAAGCCAGGTAAGGACAGAGTCACGGTAAGGAACATAATACTGGCGTCTGCAGTTTCCTGAAGATGCACTGGAATGGCTTCCACTATCTCCTTCACTTATTACAGTATTTATACTCTGACAGCTGCTGGATATCTGGGAATTTTGTGCTGCACAATTCAAAACAAAACACAAGTCACAATATGCTTCAATCGGATTCTGTCGTGTTAACTTGCTCAATAGACATTATGTCACATTCTAAACCTCACATTATGCATGACTTTTGGAATGCAGTGACCTTTAACACAAGAAAAGTTCTGGATCACTTTTCACTTTCACAGAACATCACATTGTCACTTGGAAAAGAAACTCCACTGATATGCATTCATCAACTTTACAGCAGGAACTCAAGTCAATTTGCTCACTAGCAACAATGTGAGAACGACCAGCTAATTAATAGTGAAGGACACAAGAGGAGTCGAAGCTAGTTTAAGTCAGCCTTGATCATATTGAAAAAAAGGCAGGTTTGAGGGGTTTAGTGATCTATTCCTGATACTATTTTCTGGATTTCTTGTGGGTGATTCTGAGTGAGGAAGAAAACCAAAAACCTGCAAATAATGGAAATCTGAAATATATAGAAATGCTGGCAAAATCAGCAGGTCAGACGGCATCTGAGGAAAGAGAAACAGTTCGTAACTCAGATCTGAGGTAGCCTTCATCAGATGTGAGAAAAAAGTTAGTCAAGGTACCAGAAGGTGGGGGAAGACGATAGAACAAAGAAAACGGGTAAAATAATGGTTAAGATAAGATTAAGCTTCTTTTTCTGCGTCGTGAGTTCATAACACTGTACAATCTGTGAAATGTTGTATCGTCTATGAGCATGAAGAAAGCATGGCCAGTTCTCCACAGGCAAATGGAAACTGTAAATTCAATTTCAAGTCCTGCAGGTTGCAACATGCACAAAAAGAAAAGGTGTTCCATGTTCCATTCCTGCCCTCTCCATCAGAGGATGGATGTTAATGCATGCAGACTGCACCGGAGTTACGAAGCAATTGAACCACTTTTCCACCAATGACTCCCAACAGGATTATAAACAAGCAGACTCCAATAACTGGGTGCTGCAGATCAGTTGTAGTCACATTTTCCTTTTCAAAAGGGAAGTGGCATGACCCAGTTCAAGGTCTTTTCAGACTGTGTTGTAGAACATGAGATCATGTGTTGATTAATTTTGAAATGATACCTTTAAAACATAACATTAAAATTAATCCATCAAAGAGTGTATATTTAATAAACTGTCATTAGGTGATATGATCTCAGATCAATTTTTTAAATTAATATTAATTTTCACATTTAAAATGTGGTACAAAATGTTCTGAAGGCATTATCTTCAAAATAATGATAGGAAAGGAAATAGAAAAAGATATGCATTTACACTGCGCCTTTTATTTTGTCCACATATATAAATTATTTCTATTGTACAGTGGAGAATGGGTGAAATTAATATCTGCTATAATGGGAGAGTTGCTCCTAAGAAACCTTGTGTTGTAGAAAACAGCAATACAAAGACAAAGCTGTCAGTGGGGGCTAGAGAGTATCAGACTTGCAATAACAAAGTTATTTTTTCCTGCAGGATTATCAAAAATAAATATCTTTTCAATAGCAATGTTTATTTTCATTACTGTATGCTGAAAATACCAAAAGCTCTATGTTACGTTGTTTAATAGAGTGTCATTGCACAAGTGAAGAACATCCAGGATTGTAGGAATGATAACGTTCTTGATAATATACCGGCATCAATCAGTCAAGCTTACAACTAATTAATGTTGGATTTTCATTCGTTACCCCTCGCATATCGATTGACTAGCTCAATGCATTTTAAGCATGCTTTGAAATGGAGAACATTAATGTATTTGCTCAGAGCCCCATAGCCCTGAAGGCATTGCAATCTCAGAAGATCCTTCAAGAGGATAAAACCTCCGAAAGCAACTGGACCTGATGGTGTGCCCGATAATGTTCTCAAAACCTGCAGGGACCAATGCTGGAGTTTTTGGAGACATCTTCAGCCTTTCTCTACTGAGTTCTGAGGTTCCTCCCTGCTTTAAAAAGGTACCAGTGCCCAAGAAGAGTAAGGTAATAAGCCTCAATGACTACAGCCCGGTAGCAATAATGGCCGTGGTGATGAAGAGTCAAGAGAGTTTTATTGTCATGTGTCCCAGGTAAGACAATGAAATTCTTACTTGTTGCAGCACAACAGAATATGTAAACATAATGCAAAACAGAAGATAGAAGTTCAGTGTGTCTATAGACCATATATACACACAATAAATAAATAAATAAACATAAATTCCGGTTGGTGGAGCGACACTGTTGCAGCAGCCCCTACAGCCTGTCTGTCTTTTTAAATTTTTTTGTCTAGTTAAATGTATTTGTTGTGTTTTTTTTAAATATACTGTTTTTAACTGTGTTTATGTGGGGGGTGGGGGGCAGGGGGGGGGGGGGTGGAAGGGGGAAACTTTTAAAATCTCTTACCTTTTTCCTGTCGGGTCTCCGTTGTCGTTGGGGCCTAGCACCGTGGAGCGGCCTCCAACTGGGACGACCTGGGGGCTCCAGTCGCGGAGGCTGCGGACTTACCATCGTGGGGCTGGCCGGCCTTGGAGCGTGGGGAGCGGTGGTGGCTCGCTTCTACGGCCCGACCCCGGAGCTCGGAGGCTCCAGCTGCAGCCGCAGGTCCGGTGGACCGTGACATCGGGAGCTCGCGGGTACGGGTGGAGACCGCTTTCCGGAGCTCCTGTAACGCAACTTCTCCAGCTTTAATGGCCGCGGGACATTCCACGCCCGCCGGGGGCTCCAACATTGTGACATTTAGACCGGGAGCGGAGCCGTACATCGCCCGGCGCGGCCTAAAATGGTCGTGGGACTTACCATCGCCCGCCTGGGGCTTCAACATCGGGAGAAAAATGGAGAGCAGGGGAGAGAAAAGACTTTGCCTTCCATCACAGTGAGGAGGAGGTTCACTGTGATGGATGTTTGTGTGAATAAACATTGTGTGATTGGTTGTGTGTTTAGTAGGAATCGTTTTTTGTTTGTATGGCTGTAGAAACAGTTTCGTTTGAGCCTCACTGAGGTTTCAAATGACAATAAATATTGTATTGTATCAGATATAGTGCAATAATAATAATAATAATAGACTGTTATTGTTCAAAGCTTATTTGATGTCGTGTTTAATAGCCTGATGGCTGATGCTTTGAGAAGTTGGTAATGGCGCATATCAACTCCTACCTTAGCAAGAACCTGAACCCACTACAATTTGCCTACCACCACAATGGATAAACGGGCGATGCGATCACGCTGGCTCTCCTCTCTGCCCTGGGCCACTTCGACAATGAAAACACAAATGACAGGCTGTTGTTCATCAACTACAGCTCAGTGTTCAACATTATCATCCCCTCCAAAATTGTTATCAATCTCAGGGAATTGGGTCTCTGCTCATCCCTTTGCAACTGGATCCTCGACTTCATCATCAACAGACCACAATCGGTATGAATTGGCAACAACACTTCATCCTTCAGCACACAGGCACCTCAAGGCTGTGTGCTCAACCCCTTGCTCTCCTCACTCTATACCCATGACCGTGTAGCCGGATACAATTCCATCTCCATCTTTAAATTCACCACGGCACCTCGATTGTTTAATGAATTATGGGAATGATGAGAGTCTATGAAAGGGAGATTGATTGTGATTGAATGGTGTCAACAACAACAACCTTGCTCTCAACGTCGGCAAGACTAAGAAGCTGATTGTTTACTTTAGAGGAGCCAGATCGAGGATCCACAAATTTGTCTTCATGGACAGGACAATGGATGAGAGAGTCAACCACCGGGCGTGCATATCTCAAGATCTGTGGTGGGCCCAACACAATGATACAATCATAAGGAAAGCCCATCAATGCCTCTACTTCCTTAGAAGATGGAGGCGATTTGGTGCATCAACTTTCTTGAACTTCAACAGGTATACAGTGGGGAGCATAATGACTGGTTACATCACAGCCTGCATTTACAACTCAAATGCCCAGGAATGTAAATTACAAAAAGCATTGGACACTGCACAATCCATCACAGTTCCTGACCTCCCCAACACCGAAGGTTGCTATAAGGTGGCACTGCTCTCATTTCACCCCTGCAATCGGGAAGAAGGGGCAGGAGTCTAAATAATGTGACCTACAGGATCAGGCAAAGCGACTTCCCAACAACTATCAGGCTTTTGAACACTACAAATACCAACTCAGATTCAGAATCAGATTCATTCAACATTAATTGTCATTGTCAGTGTACAGTACAGAGACAACAAAATGTAGTTAGCATCTCCCTGGAAGAGCGACATAGAATATGATTTCAATAAATAAATCTATTTACATGCATACAGTCATAGTGTTTTTCCTGTGGGAGGAGTGTCCGGGGGGGGGGGGGGTGATTGGCTGTCACCGAGGTATATTGTTGAGTAGTGTGACAGCTGCAGGGAAGAAGCTGTTCCTGGACCTGCTGGTCTGGCAACAGAGAGACCTGTAGCGCCTCCCGGATGGTAGGAGGGTAAACAGTCCATGGTTGGGGTGAGAGCTGTCCTTGGCGATGCTGAGCGCCCTTCGAAGACAACGCTTGCTTTGGACAGACTCAATGGAGGGGAGCGAGGAACCGGTGATGCGTTGGGCAATTTTCACCACCCTCTGCAGTGCTTTCCGGTCGGAGACAGAGCAGTTGCCATACCATACTGTGATACAGTTGGTAAGGATGCTCTCGATGGTGCAGCGGTAGAAGTTCACCAGAATCTGAGGAGACAGATGGACCTTCTTCAGTCTCCTCAGGAAGAAGAGACGCTGGTGAGCCTTCTTGACCAGAGTTGAGGTATTGTGGGTCCAAGAGAGGTCATCGGAGACGTTGACCCCCAGGAACCTGAAGCTGGAAATACGTTCCACCTCCGTCCCGTTAATGTGGATGGGGGTGTGCGTGCCGCCCCTAGACTTCCTGAAGTCTACAATGAGCTCCTTGGTCTTCTTGGAGTTAAGGCCCAGGTTGTTGTCAGCGCACCATGCTGCTAGGAGCTGGACCTCCTCCCTATAGGCCGACTATCGTTGTTGCTGATGAGGCCAATCACCGTTGTATCATCTGCATACTTGATGATGGTGTTAGTACCATGTACAGGTGTGCAGTCGTAGGTGAAGAGGGAGTAGAGGAGGGGGCTCAGCACACAGCCCTGTGGAACGTCGGTGTTCAGGGTGAGGGTTGAAGAGGTGTGCTTGTCTAACCTAACAGACTGGGGTCTGTTGGTTAGAAAGTCCAGTATCCAGTTGCAGAGGGAGGGGTCGATGCCCAGGTTACCGAGTTTGGTGATCAGTTTAGAGGGTATAATGGTGTTGAATGCTGAGCTGTAATCGATGAACAGCATTCTTACGTAAGTGTCTCTGTTGTCGAGGTGGGAGAGGGCGGAGTGAAGTGCCGTTGAGATGGCATCCTCCGTACTACTGTTCTTGCGGTAGGCAAACTGATAGGGATCCAATGTGGGGGGTAGGCAGCCTTTGAGGTGTGCCAGGACCAGCCTCTCGAAGCACTTGGTGATGATGGGAGTAAGTGCAACTGGGCGGAAGTCGTTGAGGCTTGCCGCAGTGGAGTGTTTTGGCACCGGCACGATGGAGGTGGTTTTAAGGCACGTGGGGACAACTGCTTGGGCAAGTGACAGGTTGAAGATGTCAGTCCAGACGTCTGTCAGCTGCGCAGCACAGGCCCTGAGGACGCGCCCAAGGATGCCGTCAGGGCCAGCAGCCTTACGTGCATTAGTCCTACTCAGTGCCACGTACACGTCGTAGGGGGTGAGTGTGAGGGGTTGGTGATCAGCAGGGAGCACAGCCTTGATGGCTGTCTCTAGATTGTCCCTGTCGAAGCGGCCATAGAAGTGGTTAAGCTCCTCAAGGAAAGAGGCGTCGCTGGATGTGGGGGTGGTGTTGGAGGGTCTGTAGTCCGTGATGGCCTGGATGCCTTGCCACATACGTCGGGGGTCGGAGTTGTTGTTGAAGTGCTCCTCAATCCTGAGCTTATGGCAGTGCTTGGCCTTCTTGATGCCCCTCTTCAGGTTAGCCCTGGATGAACTGTAGGCTCGAGCATCGCCTGACCTGAAAGCGGTGTCCCGTGCTTTCAGCAGTAGCCTGACCTCGCTGTTCATCCATGGCTTCTGATTCGGGAATATGGTCACCCGTTTGAGGAAGGTGACACTATTGATGGTGGAGTTTATAAAGTCCAGAACAGAGGATGTGTAGGAATCAATGTCCGTGTGGGAGTCAAGGGTGGCCTGGGCTGTAAACGCCTTCCAGTCAGTGTTTCCAAAACACTGCTGAAGTGTGGAGTCCGCTTCCTCTGACCAGACTTTAACTGTCCTCACAGTGGGTTTAACCCGTCTGATGAGTGGGGAGTACTTAGGGAGCAGGAACAATGAGAGGTGATCAGACTGACCAAGGTGGGGGAGGGGGACGGCTTTGTAAGCTTCAGCCATGTTAGTGTAGACTTTGTCCAGTGTCTTGTCTACTCTAGTGGCGAAGGAGACATGTTGGTGGAATTTGGGGAGTACAGTCTTCAGGTTGGAGTGATTGAAGTCACCCGCAACAATGAAGGCTGCCTCGGGGTTGTGAGTCTGTTGTTTGCTAATGGCAGTATGCAGCTCTTTCATTGCAAGCTTGGCATTAGCATCAGGAGGGATATAGGCTGCAGTCACAACAGTGGAGGTGAACTCTCTGGGCAGATAGAACGGTCTGCATTTAACCATGAGGAACTCTAGGTTAGCTGAGCAGTGACTCTCGATGATGGTGGAGTCCGTGCACCATGCTTTATTTACATAAATGCACAGACCCCCACCTCTGGTCTTACCGGAGTCTGTTGTCCTGTCCGCTCGGAGTAAATGACGCCCCGTTAGCTGGATGGCGCTATCAGGAACGTCGATGTTGAGCCAAGTTTCCGTGAAGATCAGGATGTTGCAGTCTTTGATCCAGTTGTGGGAGGTGATCCTTAGCCGGAGTTCGTCCATTTTGTTTGCCAGTGAGCGCACGTTGGCGAGGAAAAGGCTAGGAATCGCTAGCCTGTGTGGGGATAGCTCTAACCTGGCCTTTAACCCACCTCTGCGTCCCCGGCGGTGCTTTCGTACGCGTCGCCGTCTGTTGGTGCTTCCGGTCGGCCGAGCTGGCTTGGTGCGCGCTGGTGTTCTGCCGCTCCGTTGCTCCGCACCTCCGTGGCTCCGGTGGCGGTCTCCAGCCCCGTGGCTCCGGTGGTGGTCTCCAGCCCCGTGGCTCCGGTGGCGGTCTCCAGCCCCGCGGCTCCGTGGCATTCTCCAGCCCCGCGGCTCCGCTGGCGTTCTCCAGCCCCGCGGCTCCGGTGCTCCGTTGCTCTGACGAGCTCAGGAGCGAGACGGAGATCGCCCAGAAAGTTGTTGCAGCTGCAGGAACCGAAGTCCAGAAGTTCCTGTCGGCTGTACGAAAGGGATATAAGACTGCTCCATGTGGGCAGCCTTGAGAAAGGTAGGGGAATTGTCGTTATTTCTCCAATTCTTGGGAGACACGGGGCGTTGCGATGTGCCCGCGCCGCCGCCACTTTGTCTAAACTATATGCTACTATTCTGGTTCCATAGGGACTTTGTACTTTTGTTTTGCACTAATATTGATTTTTTTTTTTAATTTATTGAACTTTCTTTTGTTTATTATGTTATGAGCCTGTGTCTATAGACCTGTAATGCTGTTGCAAGTAAAAATTACATTGTTTCAATTTCAGTACATAATGACAATAAAACACTCTTGACTCTCTTGACTCTTCAAACAGTGTCACTGATAAATAGACAATGTAGCTCCCTGTTCACTTCCACATGCACTTTGGCAGATTATTTTCCCCACAGGTTCAAATAACAACTCTCACTTCATATATCAATCCCTTTTAAAAAATAAATCTTGTGTAAAGATTGACTGTGAGTAATAAACAACCTAAAAAGGTTAGTTAAAGTGGCCTATCAGTTGAAAATATGCAGTGAGGCGACAGCAATTCTTTCTCTTATGAATGATTACAACTTGCATGCAGAAATATCTAATTTAAAAAGTAACTTAGATTTTCACATCAGAAACCTGTGCAATCTTAATTCTGATCATCACCTGCTCTCTCACCAACTATTCAATATCAATCGCAATATTGAAAATTGTCTTCCAAAATAATTTTATGACTCAAACTCTAATTTTTTTTTAATTTATTGAACTTTCTTTCATTTATTGTGTTATCTATGAATACTGTGTTATGCAGCTGCAAGTAAGAATGTCATTGTTCCTTTTTGGTACATATGACAATTAAAAACTCTTGACTCTCACAAATTTCTTATTTTCCTGTTTGGAGTTATTGCACTCTGTACAGTTTAATGTTTGCCTGCAGGAGAGATAAAATCTAGTACAAGGTATCGGCTGACCTTTCCAATGCAGCAAAGGAGAAGTGCACTGTCAGAGATGCTGTAGTTTGGGTGAGTGTTGAACTGGCTCCACCGGTTCCTTCCAGTTGATGCAAGAGGTCCAATGGCATGATTCAAAGAAATGCTTTCTGCGGTACTGGTCTAAATTGTATTCCAGCAAGCATTTGAAAATAGATTACAGAATATAGCCACTGCACTAAATTCTGCACTTCCTGCATTTTGAGGTGCTAGTGTGTTATGTGAACCTACTACAGAAGCAGGGATTGTAGGCTTCCAGGAGGACAAATAAAAGAGTTGGTAAACAAAGTTACCAGAAATTAACACTGAAGGGCCTGTCCCACTTAGGCGATTTTTCAGCGGACTGCCGGCGACTGTCAGGTTCGCGGCACTCGCCTGAAAAACCGGGAACTGGAACGGCGACTGTCAGTGGAACACACACGCACACACATACACACACACACACACACACACACACACACACACACACACACACACACACACACACACACACACACACACACACACAAACACATTGCAAAGGCGGGGGCCAGGGAAAGCGGGGGGAACGCTGTCTGAAATTCACACGGTGCAAAGCCAAGGTGATACAGACACACACCGCGATGAACAGGAAGGTTAAGACCGCTAGCACAGTGTACGGTAAGCCTTTTAAAAGAGGGGGGAGGGGGGGTGGGGATGTATCCTCAATGAATCCTCTTCAATAGCTTCCCCCACCACTGCTATGAGGTCTGAATGATCTCTACCTCCATTCTTAAACAAAGGAACAACACCGGCTATTCTCTAATCCTCCTGGACCTCACCTGTGGCTAGAGAGGATACACAGATCTTTGTCAAGATCCCTGCAATCTCCTCTCATGTCTCTCTCAATAACCTGGGATAGATCCAACAGGCTCTGGAGATTTAGCTTCCTTCATGCCTTCCATTAGTCCCCACACCCAGTCCTTCTTGATAGGGCATAATAGTATACCCCACACTGCTTCTGCTTGGTAAATACAGTTGCAATATACTCGTTTAGTACCTCACCTACATCCTCGGATTCTGAGCTACCATGTCTTCATTTTTGAAGTAAATATTGACCGAGGTGCTTTGAGACGTGAAATTATGAAAGGTGCTATAGCAATCATACAAGTTTGTATTATTTTTTCTATTATATCCTGTTTCTTTATTTTAAAGATATATGAATGTTAAAAAACTTTAATGTACTTATCACCTTGCAAAAAAAAAATAAAAAAATCACAGTTCAAAAAGTGGGAAGCATTGAATGTCTGCTGCATCATCTTACCTAAAGTGGAGATAACTATTCCCAGAGTAACCAGTGACTTGTTAATGTTTGATCCTTCTGTCATCCTGTCTTTGGAGTAATTTGGATCTGCTCTTTCACTGCAAGACAGAAATCAAATTGGAGAAGTAAGGAGATTCTTTCATATGGAACAGTTCCTCAGTGCATTTCCACATTGTGTCTAAACCAGTAGAGGGCACAATTACATACGTTATTAAGATTTTCATGATGACAACATTTTTGGCATTAGAACTTTAGACCAATTAATGACTGCCAGTTTATAAGGATAAACCATAGATGTATTGCTGTACTGAATGGACTTTATTAGTACTAAAATAACTTAGAAAACCATCAAGGTAACATTCTCTAAGTTACTCTCTGTGTTGTACAGGTGTTTTATCCTTTATTAAAGGCAAGTGGACATGGTTTGTAAGTAAAACTATCATGGAGCGATTGAGTGATCAAAGACAAAAATGTATTGAACCAGTCTGGGCAAGGGCGACCAGAAGTGCGACTAGAAATAACTGTTTTGCATGTGACACACTGTGGTAGGCCGGATCATGAATAAGGACGACACAGAGTACAGGAAAGAGAAAGGGAACTGAGTGACATTGTGTCAGGACAATAACCTGTCCCTCAATTCAGCACAATGAAGGAGATGGTTATCAACTTCAGGAAGCACAGTGGAGTACATGCCCTAGCCATCAGCAATGGTGCCAAAGTGAAAATGGGTGTGAGTTTCAAGTTCCTTGGCGTTAATATGCACTCTGTATCTTCTCTTTTGCTTTATTCATTTTACTTGAGTTTGTCTTGATTGTATTATGTCTTGTATTATCTGATCTGTTTGGATAGCATGCAAAACAAAGCTGTACCTTGGCACACATGACAATAATAAACCTAAACCTAATCTTAACAGAAACCCAATATTTTTCCAAAATTGCCATGTATATCACTAGCTAATGGTTCGGAGAGTGAAACATCTTGTTTCTTTGTTACACACAAATGATTGCAAGATTTGGTTAAAACGTGCAAGCTTTTCTGTTACCTTTAGGGCCATATGGATATATATTTCAATGTTCATCTGCGTCCTTCCCAACCTTAAGGGCATTGGCAGGTATAGAGTTGAAGGTACAGACATAGGTTGAATGGCTCTATCACATGCACACTTCCTGCAATGACGAGTAGGAAAAACTGCAGATGCAGGATTACCACAAAGATAGACACCAAATGCTGGAATAACTCAGTGGGACAGGCAGCATCTCTAGAGAGTAGGAGTGGGTGACAATTTGCATCTGAAGAAGGGTTTCGACCCAAATCATCTCCCATTCCTTCTCTCCAGAGATATTGCCTGTCCTGCTGAGTTATTCCAGCATTTTGTGTCTGTCTTCCTGCAATTACTTGCTCTTTTTCTATCTCCCTTTTTCTCTCGTAACTATCACACATTTACTATCTCAGGTACAGCTTTAGCCATGAACACATTAGTCAAATGAAAGTTTCCAGGAACTCACCTCCCTGCCAAGTCAACAAGATTGATTTTGCTAACTATTTCTGATGGAAGGTTATTCTCCAGTGTTGCCTAAAAGACAAAGAGAAATAATCACTAATGATTTAAGCATGCAAGGCAAAAATTTAATTTTGAAACCTCTCTGTATCTTAATTTTCTTTTACTTTTGCCATATTGCCATAATTTTGCCAAATCACACAAGGTGTATTCTTGAACCTGGCTTATCAGTGAAATAGATAATGACTGACTCCAACATAACTGTAACATAAGGTACACAAAATTGCTGGGGAAACTCAGCGGGTGCAGCAGCATCTATGGAGCGAAGGAAATAGGCGACGTTTCGGGCCGAAACCCTTCTTCAGACGTAACATAACTCATTTTGCAGATCTTCCTTGTATACCTATTGAAACCTTACCTGAACAATACTGCAGTTTTAAGAACTGACCTGGGAGAAGGGTTCAGGTTCACCTAACCTGTTGTGAGAAAAAGTATATTTTGATTTTACTTCTGAAGAGTGGGTTCTAACTTTAAGGCATTCCCTTACTGAGAGATAAAGTTATCTTCAATGATTGTAAACACATATTTATTTCCCAAAAAGCTAAAGATGTATTCAACTGAATTGTTGCTGAGCTGTAACATTTACCAGATCAATCACGTTATTTTTTATCAGAATATGAAAACATTTCTAACACTAGCAAGACTGCAACACTGAGAGAAGTCGTGGTGATGTTCCACTTGAGCCTCCTCCTGACTAAATCTGCTTTGTGACCTGTGTGACCTGCTTTTCCCTTCCCTCTCATTGACTGGCCTAGCCTCCTCTCACTAGCACTAACTCTTCACCTCAACCACTCCCTGTGGCAGTGGTTGCTCATCTTCATTATTTGAAGATGGAACTTCCTTTCAAATACTAATTGGATCCCTTGATGATTATTGTATATTAAGTGACGAGCATACTTCAGGAGTGAAAACAGTAAACACTTTCTCACACAACAGGTTAGGTGAAGCTTGATGATTATTGTACAATGATGGCCTCCAGTCTTCCCCATACATGGACATGTCCTCTCTATCCACACTATCAAAATTATTCAATATGTTTAAAAAAAACGTAATGATGTCACCTTCCCAGCCTCCTTTTCTCACCAGAACTCAATGCTATTTATCTTTTCCTTATGCATACACACTTAAAATTCTGGCATCCCCTCCATCGACTTTTAATAAAAGAGATGTACACTGTACTCCAGCCCTAAACAAAATTCAACACAGGTTTATCATGGCTTTCCTGTTTTTCAACTATCTCTCTCAAAATGAAATCAGATTGCAGGCAAGTTAAACTACATTTGGATTCTCCTGCTTAGAGTATATTAATGGATAATCCAATTGGCTTATTGGGAAAATAAAGAGATATGAGTGTATTCTGTTAAATTGCTTGACTAGCAACCAGACCCTTGCACAAATGATCAAATCCCACCATGGTATCCAATGATTTTAAATGTAACTAATGAAATAAATGCAGGATTAGTCTCAATAATGGCTGTGATGAGACAACCAGATTGTATGCTCACTAATGTCCATCCTTCCCCAATCTGGCCTATTCCAGATCCCGAAGCTACAACATTAAAGCTAAAGCTGGACTAGGAAGGAGTGGTGTGTGAAGAATTGCTACCTCATAAGGGGTACTACCCAACCTCAAAAGACTATTAGAGTTAGGTCAAATGACAACCCCAGATACTCATGTGACATTTTGGACCATTGTATTTTAAAATAGTGCAGCAAAAGCAGGTAGATGTGATTGTTGTCGACTGGCCGCAATCTCATTGAAAGCAAAGATTTGATTGAAAGACAGAGGGTCAAAATTCTAAATGGCCTACTCTTCCTAATAGTAAGATACAAATTCTTCCAAATTCTGTGCAAAAATTTTAACTATTGTTACATGGATATGTTATTTTTGAAAGAATCTTTAGCAGATAAAGACAGTGAGTGTAACGCAATCACATTTGATCATCCCAAGACAGCGCCAGAATGTAATGATCTAACGCCCACAGATCCACTTACATCTATTACAGTTGTTCTACCCTTTGAAACCTCAGTTCTAAGACCAGCGCACCAGTCTGAAATGGCACCACAGGAAATTAGAAGATTTGTTGAAATGATAGTGCTTCAGCGGTTCCACTTGTTTCTCAACCCGTTTGTTGTATCCACTATGTGGAGCCAAAATTGAGGTGATCAGACTGAGACAGGGTAAATATTTTGCTAACCTGGGTGTAATGGATGGTAAAGATGGCGTGAGATCTGCTGCTGGCATCATGGACATGGGTAGCAGCAGTGATTCTAAAACAGAACCACACAACAAATGGATGTTAAAGAATAACATTTAATTTTAAATGAAATTAGAGTCGTACAGTTCTTTTTAAACCAAGTGGTTTTAATCTATAATTTAAAAGTTCTTCCCAAGGATGCTAAATCAATGCACATTCCCGATCATGTATAATACAAAACATCATACTGAAGTTTAAACAGCACAATAGCACAAACTGACTGTTTGTTATAAATTCACAACACCAAGTCAGAGTCTGCAAGAGGATGAATACCTGTTTGCAATCCCTTCTTCCAAAAGCTGTACAAGTTGCTTGTAGTCTGAAACCAAGTGCTGAGATAATCCTGTGGAGAGACACCAATGCATCATTAATCCAAGAATAGCAAAGCAACAGATGAATTCAATCATTTTTTAACTTTGGATCGACAGTTTCCTTTCTGTATTTGTTCTCATATGCACACGGACAAGCCCAATACACTCAATACAAGGCATCTCCCCGGGGTAAAGGTCCCCCATGCAGATACTGACTCTCACTGACCCTCCCTAGAGGACAGAAACCTCCCCCACTGATTCTCCCTGCGGGAGGGACCCGTACACCGACTTGCCCTGAGGGAGTAATCCACACGCACCAACTCTCCCTGGGAGAATGGACCCATACATCAACCCTCCGTAGGGGCAGACCCATGCGCACCAATAAGCGAGTTCGGTATTCCAACTGTGCATACCCAGGTCATTTAAATTCCATTTGGAATATTTTGGAGGACCAAGAAACCAAGATAGGTCACTCGCTATAAACATTCTCGGCAGCTGTGGTGCTGAGTTGTGTGCAGGCTTGCGTTTCATCCGTGGTTGGGGTCGGGCCCGGGTCTCTGGCGCTGCGGTCGCTGTTGAGTTGCTGCTGGGCCGTCCCCGTCTCCTCCCGGGTGTCCCGTCCCTGTCCGGGGTGGCCCTGGGCTTGCAGCTGGCGCGGGAAGCGCTGGCTCCAGCTCGGCTCTGCCTGTCCAGCCGGGATGGCCGGCAGCCGGGGCATATGCCTGGAACGGTGGCGGCCCCGGACTTGCAGAAGGCACAGAGGGGTTGGCTGGAGGCCACTGAGTTGGGCTGGGGGTGCGGCTGGCGGTCCCTTGCCCATCGGGGAGTGGGTTCCTCGGGTGTTGGAGCGAGGTTGGGCTGGAGCTGCCGTTTCTTCTCCGCGCTGCCTGTGGGCCGCTGCTGCAGGCCTCTGTCCCGTCGGTCCAGGGTTGTCGGTTGGCCTGGAGGGGCAGGCGGAGTTAAGCTGGGGTTGGCGCTTCTCCGTGCTCGCTGTGGGCCTGTGGTCCGCTGCTCCAGGCCAGTGTCCCGTCGTTCCGGATATCTTCGGCTGCCCCTCCCGGGCGGGGATGGGACACAAGGGGGGGTGGGGGGACGGGACATGGACGACACTGTTCAGTGGCAGTTCGGCAGCGCTTGAGGCGCCGAGGACCCGGGTTCGATCCTGGCTGCGGATGAGGCACGGGTCTGTGTGCGTGCAGCTGCCAAGAATGTCTCTCCGCCGGTCCAGTCTCCCCCCCGTCTCCCACTCGCATCTGCCCCCTCTCTCTCGCGGTTGCACCCCGCTCTCCCGCTACCTGGCACCCCCGTTCCTCAGATTAAATGTATTTTTACACATAAATCATGAATAAAGATTTATACACAGTTTATACAGTCAGCACTTATTTCGATTTTTCTTTATAGCTCGTGACCTTTAACAAATCCCATGATTCCTTGTGTTTTTCGGAATACAGAACACTCTTATTCTTCTTGGGGAAGGAACCCACACACACACACGTGCGCATGCACAAAGACTCTCCCTGTGGGACAGAACCACACACACACACTAACTCTCCCTCAGGGAATGGAACCCCCAGTCCCACACTCACAGATTCTCCCTTGCGGATTAATCCACACACATCAACTCTTCCTGGAGGAAGTCTCACCCCCGCCCCATTAGCTGACCCTCACTGAGGAATGGGCTTCCCCCCTTATACATCTAATCTCCTTGGGGGATGGTCCCCCTGCCCCCTACCCCAATTTGGTTGACATTGACAACACTATGGTGCAGGTACAGACACCAATTCTCATCATGCCACATTTGCCTATATTAGGATCCACTGCTAAGTAAGTAAGTAAGTTTATTTGACAAGTATTCACATACAAGGAATTTGCCTTGGTGCTCCGCCCACAAGTAACAACATGACATACAGTGACAGTTACGGGTGACTCAGAAAACACTAAACATTAATAATAATAATAATAATACATTAATGATAAAACACCATTGATCAAGCATGTGAACCAACAAAATACCAGATCAAAGGGAGGCTACAGATTTTTGGTTGTTGAGTAGAGCAACTACTTATGGATTAAAAACTGTTTTTATGTCTGGCTGTGGCAGTTTTGACAGTCCGGAGTCGCCTTCCAGAGGGAAGTGATTCAAAGAGTTTGTGGCCAGGGTAAGAGGGGTCAGAGATGATCTTGCCCGCTCGCTTCCTGGCCCTTGCAGTGTACAGTTCATCAATGGAGGGAAGGTTGCAGCCAATAACCTTCTCAGCTGATCGGATGATTCGCTGCAGCCTCTGGTTGTCGTGCTTGGTGGCTGAGCCAAACCAGACCATGATGGAGAAGGTGAGAACAGACTCTACGATGGCAGTATAGAATTGGACCATCATTGCCTGTGGCAGATCGTGCTTCCTCAGCTGCCGTAGGAAGTGCATCCTCTGTTGTGCGTTTTTGACTGTGGAGTCGATGGTGGCTCCCCATTTAAGGTCCTTGGAGATGATGGTTCCCAGGAACTTAAAAGACTCCACAGATGTGACGGTGGTGTTGTTGATGGTGAGTGTGGTGAGAGGAGGGGGAGCTCTCCTAAAGTCTACAATCAATTCCACTGTCTTAAGGGCATTGAGCTCTAGGTTGTTGCGATGGCACCAGGACTCCAGCTGTGACCCAGTCTTATAACTCAGTAATATTCATAAACTATAACAATGTTAGACAACCCAACAACATAGTAATAGTGGGGGCATGATAATACCAACAGCATATTCAAAAACCACAATGCAACAAGGTACAACCACAATATATTGCCACATCAGATTTCAATAACGTTTCATTAACATGTACTGTTACTTTGACTTCAAAATGCTACTTCAAGCAATTCTCAATCAAAAGACTACCATATCAAACTTAAATTGCAAAATACATACTTCTATCAGCATGTTGAGAATTCATTTATAATAGTACCCATTAAATATCGAAATATTAAACATATGCAAAATGCAGCAGCTTAATGATTGGAAACCTTTTCCCCTCAGGTTTTAATGAACTACGTACTGATATATACTTCTGTGAGAAAAAGTTGAAGAATTATTTCATAATTGTACCCATTAAATATAAAAATATTAAGCATATGCAAAATGCATCAGCTTCATTATTTGGAACCTTTTTCCCCACAGAGTTTTAAAGAGCTGCGTCCTGATATCAAGACGAGTTAACATTTGTGCACAGCTGTGAGACTGGCCTCTTCCAGAATGCAGTCTCCTCTTTGCTGATAATGGTTGGCAGGAGCCCAGGAACAAAGTCTGTGCAGTTGCATCAGCTCGTCAAATGAAAGTCAATAATCTTGTGCCAAAAAAACAGTATTTAAAATCAATATGTTAGAGTTGGCCTGTTGTAGAAGAATGTAAACGTTAGCTTGGAAACTTCTACCATATTTGATTTCAATAATAACTGAGAAATAACCGTCTTCACAGCATCCCACTGCGGGTTTCCAAGGTCAAGGCAGCCTCGCTGTTTAAAATTAAGAGGATACTGCTCATCGTGTGCAGAAAAATGACTCGATGGTTCAGAACAGATTGTTTGAGGGGTGGGGCTGATGCAACTTGCAGTGCAATAAGGGGTGCATTACTCAACATTTAATTTTCAAAATGCTACAATAGGTCAATAGAGGCACAACTCGTCAACCCTGGCCAGGCTGGGATCTCTAGCTTCGGTCTGTTCCCTTAATGCTCTTGGCTCCTTGCACAGTCTAAACATGCTAGTGGGAATGTGGATAATATGCTGGTTGTTTGCCAAAAGCATTTGAAATCGTTTCTCTTAAAGGACTGGCTCTTAAAGGGGAGATGCAGCCAGCAGAACTTCTCCTGCTGCACACTGGCTCCAACGGTTCAAAAACTGGCCACATGGAAGTCATCAGCCCAGATTTCATGGAGAAATTGCCAAAGGAGAGAGCGATTACTTCGAGGCACAAGGCCAAATTAATTGAAGCCAAGATCACAAAGGGCCTGATGGCCTTGGGGTTTAATGCCTTGTCTCCAAATTAAGGATGGCAACTCAGAATATCGTTGTGCCGCTCTCATTGGAATTGACGGTTTCAATAAACATGGAGTAATCACAGAGCATTAATCCCATTGCTGGAAGTAAATTGCGTTTTGCAATCCTAGATTATGGATATGCAACCACTCTGTTCAACGCTCCCTTGCAATTTAGCTAACCACTGCACAATTATTCCAGCTAAGAGTTCACCAAAGATTAGAACACTGCAGTAGCAGGCTTAAACAGTCAATACAAATGAGGCTTGAAACAGAACATATTGGCTTCAGAACCATCCAGGTCACCCTATCCGATACCCTTTTGTAGCATTCATCTTTAGTCTCTATCACTTACTCCATCCATCTGCCAAACTACTTCACTCGAATGCACCAACAACTTTCTAGGCTTAGTCCAACCCCACATCTCTTTTCTAGCTTTCTCCCCTCCTACTGCTATCAGTCGGAAGCCTATTCATTCCCTCCACGTGCTGCCTGACTCACAGTTACTCCAACACACAGAGTTTCACTCTATAACTATTTAGCCTCAAGGGATGTGACAATTTAAGCTTTAAATGGACAAAGTCACTCTCCATCTACCGCTAGTCACCGCAGGCAAGGACATTTCAACTTGTGAATCATATAAAAAGCATGACATTTTAATTTGTTGGATAGTGTTTGACATGATTTAAGATAATGTAGCCAGTAAACTACAATAACCAAACCAGCAACATTTTGAAAGATAAATCAAGTCAGAATTATTTGTGCGACCCCTAATGAACTCAAACACTGGTGCATTACCAAATATAGGCACAATTATCCTCGTACCCACTAGTAACATCTGGAATGCTGGTTCTAAATCAAAACACATGGAGAAAGTAAAAGCATATTCATGAAGGGCTGCTCTGTGTCTCCCTAACACAGGACTGAAAATAATCCAACAGGATACAAGGAGTTCCCAGTGTGAGGGAATAATTAAAATACTTTATAGAAAGAAGCCAATGATGGACTGAGATATTTAAAAAAAATAGAGACCAAGTTCATAACTTTAAACTTCTATATAATATCACAAGTTTCTTTGTTTGCAGGAAAAGAGATCCAACCTCAAGAGTCCCTTCTAGAACTCATGCCTCATCTCTGAGATCATGCGAATTAACCTCTGCATTCTATTCAGTCCCTTGACATCTTTCAAAGAGTGAAGTACTGAGTAATAGATTTAACATGCTCTTCTCGCTTTTTGTTCTCAATATTCCATTAGTCATGATTATGTCCTCCCCATTGGCTTAGAACGTGGAGGGAAAAAACTCAACCAGTCCTTGAGTGAGTGCCGGTATTTATCCACCTTACCGACGGCAATTTTGAGATTCCTGCACACATGCAAGTGAACGTGGAAAGTTTTAGAAAATCTCCTCACAAAGAACTATGCATTCCACACAAAGAACCATGGTGGTGTGCAAAGTTACCACATTTATCCAGCATTTAAGATTAAGGGTTAACCTGGTGCAATAATATGGCCTCCAGTAATCCGAATGGAGAGAAATAACTTCAAAAAACCTGTTTCAAATTATCTATATATTTTATTCCCATTTTTATTCTGTTAGAGTACAGCAGAATGTATTGCCTACACTACATGACACTAGAATGCGGTTATATTTGTGTCATCTTTACAATGCCAAAACCTCATAATTTCATCATCATTAAATTCCACTTCGACTTATCAAATGGAAAATTCAATTTTCTCTGGTCTATTCTGGGTGCTATCCCAATTAATTTCTATTGCGCTCTCTTGTAAGAATGACATAATTCTCAACACGTAGGTCTCTGAATACTCCAGCTGAAGCTATCCAGTCTTCAATACAGTTTTAGTGTAACTACAGGTAACTCTGCTATTGGGTGATAGTTTTGTTCCTAAGAAACCTCGCATTATAGAAAATCACATTTTAAAAACGGTTAATTCAATGAGGAAAAGAGCGCAAGGGGCTCGAGAGCTTCAGACTCGTAATAACAACGTTTTATCCCCTGAAGTATTTTCAAAAATAAAGGTCTTTTTTAGTAGCCATTGATTTATTTTTGTTACTGCAAGCTAAAAATACTTGATGTTGTATGGCTGTATGTTACAGAGATTAATAGAGCATAATTGCACCTGTCAATAGAAGCGATCACTTGTCAATTTCAATGTCCACCCGTGATGAAACTGACAGACTTTGTTCTTAGGCAAAGGGTTTCGAATATTACAGGGAGATCACATTTCTTTCCCTAGATTATTTCTGTTTTACAACTAACTTTTCAGTCCAAATGAATGTTATGGAAACACTGAAACAGCAGAACTACTTTACAGATACAGCATGGAAACAGGCCCTTCGGCCCACCGAGTGCCGACCTGAGATCCTTGCACATTAACGCTATCTTACACACACTAAGGACGATATACAATTATAACAAGCCAATTAACCCCAAAATACTGTACGTCTTTGGAGTGTGGGAGGAAACCGGAGATCCCAAAGAAAACCCACACAGGTCACGGGGAGAACTTACAATCTCCGTACAGACAGCTCCCATAGTCAGGATCGAACCCGGGTCTCTGGCGCTGTAAGGCAGCAACATTACCAACTACCTGTGTAAGGATTTAGCATCTTAAAGTTCATAAGATAACAGGCAGAAGTATAGATAAATAAATCACAACATAAAGATGTCTAAGAGAACAGGATAAACTGTATGAGTTCACCTTCTACATAGGGGCCTTTTTCTGGGTGTTCACGCACACGAAGGGTGTACGGCTTGTTTCCATCACATCGTTTCAGAAGATCACGAACACGCTCATTGTAGATTTCCAGAAAGCTGCCAAAAAAGCAATTTCATGAGGCCCAGTAATAAAATTACAAATTTATACTGACATACTGTATTCGAACGGAGGTTATGGGGGGAGCAGGCAGGAGAATGGGGTTAAGAGGGAAATACAGATCAGCCATGATTTAATGTCAGAGTAAACTTGATGGGCCAAATGCCCTGATTCTGCTCCTGTCGCTTATGAAAATAAAATTAGAAATGTATGGCCTGCCATTGGAGTGCGAGGCCCACTTTCCCACTGATCTGACAAGTTCACAATATTCTACTACTGCACACTAAAGGAGCACAAAAACTGTGCACATGAGAATTAATGTACCAAGTCAGCCTCTTCCTACTCAGTTTCGTCAAATCCTTTCAGCATATCTGTTTATGCATTTAACCCTCATGTACTTAATTAGCTTCATAAATACGACTATGTTTTTTCCACACTTCCACAACCTGGTGAGGCATTCCACATTCTAATCACACAGTGTAGAAATTCTCTGGAATGCATCAGTTTCTGCATGCTCATTGTTCTAGTTATCAGGAATATTTTGTTGCAACAGTAAATAGCAAATCAATAAACAATGAATTAACACCATGTCTAGATAATCTATAGTGGAACCGGCAGATTCTGATATAAACAATAATTCAGTCTCTCAGTTCGTATCAGAACTGGCCCTCTCTAGGCCATCCATTTCTACTATTAACTCAGATTTTCTCTCTCCAGTCCCACCGTCTGATCTGTCGGCATTTCCTGCAACCTTCAACCTGCATTTTACTGCTTTTGCAAGTTCCCCATTATTTAAGTGTTGGGTGAGACCAGATGCAATACTGTATGTGGTTCTGGTCGCCCAGCTGTTGGAAAGATGTCATTAAGTTGGAAAGGGTGCTCTATAAGATCACCTCTCAACCTTCCGCGTTCCAAGTACCAGAGTCCTAGCCTACTCATCCTCTCTCTATACCTCAGGCCCTCGAGTCCTGGCAACTCTTTTCTGTACCCTTTCCAGCTTAACAATATCTTTCCAATAACAGGGTGGCTAAAACAGACCACAATATTCTAAATGTGGCCTCACCAATATCTTGTACAAATGTAGCATGACCTCCCGACTCCTATCTCTGTATTAAACTCCATTAACCATTCCTCAGCCCACCTGCCAACCAATCAAGATTCTGCTGCAGAGGTCCCAGTCTCAGCCATTCAGGACGGAAAATAAAATCTCTTGCCCCGAGAGGTCAACTGAGGCTGAATTGCTGAGTTTATACAAGACAAAGACTGATAATGATATATCGTGGGATAAGTGATCAGTTCAGGAAAAGTACCACTGACATCAATGATCAGCCACCATTTTAATAAACTGCAGGGCAAGGACAAGGTGTCAAAAATGTATACGCCCGATTCAATTTTTCACGTTCCTAACAACTCCTACCCAAACACCAAAATAACTCCTCACTCCTCCCTCGCCACACTGGTATCAAACACTGCCAATCCTACAAGTGAAACACAATCTCTCAATTATAATTCTAAATAGCTTTCCCTGAGATGGTAAGGGAGAAACCTTCTCCCAAGGGATTTCCTGGGAGAAACCAGAGCAGCAGATTAGGTCAGCTGGGATTGATGGGAAGGTAGAGGTTATGACAATTAAGTTTGAAAGGTAGACAGAAGGACAGGTTAATGAACATGGGGACACTCGTGGGCTACAGTGTGTTCTTTCCAACACATGGAATATCGTGGGTAAAGCAGATGTAGTAAGAACATAGAGCAGTGCATGGAACAATGGTGTGGTGGCCATTATAAAGGCTGGGTTATAAGCAGAACAGGATGGCAGCTCAACTTCCAGGATTTCAATGTTTCTGACGTGATCAAGAGGGAGGTAAAAGAGGTGCAGCAGTGGCATTACTAATCAGGAAAAATGTCAGAGATGCAGTCTGAGGACATACTGAGGGTTTATCCATGAGATAATACGGATAAGGTAAGATAGGTTTATGTTAAGGATAAGGGGGAAATCTTTTAGGACGGAGATGAGAAAAACATTTTTCACACAGAGAGTGGTGAATCTCTGGGATTCTCTGCCACAGAAGGTAGTTAAGGCCATTTAATTGGCTATATTTAAGAGGGAGTTAGATGTGGCCCTTGTGGCTAAAGGGATCAGGGGGTATGGAGAGAAGGCAGGTACAGGATACTGAGTTGGATGCTCAGCCATGATCATATTGAATGGCGGTGCAGGCTCGAAGGGCCGAATGGCCTACTCCTGCACCTAATTTCTATGTTTCTATGTTATAGGCCACTCAGTAGCCAGTGTGAGGTAGAACAGGTATGTAGATAGAATATGAAAAGATGTAAAAGCACCAAGGTTGTCATAGGAGGTCACTTTAAGTTCCCAAAATTTGAGTGGGATTTGGACAGTGCAAAAGGCTTAGATTGGACAGAATTTGCTAGGTTTATGCGGAGAATTCTTGAAACAGTATGTTGATAGCCCAACCAGAGGGTGACCATACTCAACCTTGTATTTGGAAACAAACCTGGCCAGATGACCAGTGTTTCAGTGGGAGAGCATTTTGGGAACAATGATTACAACTCCTTAATTTTTAAGACAGTTCTGAATATAGATAACTCTGGACCTTGGGAAGAGTACTAAATTGGCGAGAAGAAAATGGGCACTATAAGTCTGTTAACCAGTTCCATAGTTTGCAACGGTGCATCTCTCTTGGGATCATACCATCCCGAGCCAACAATCGGACTATCAGGGAACTTCCCTGCCTGAGTTCATTTGTTGCCAACCCCGATTTGTCCTGGTCTTTTCTTGCTTCTGGTTCTGCCTCGCCCCCACAGCAGACTGAAGAAGTCTCCCAACCAGAAACGTCATCTATCCATTTTCTCCAGAAATGCTGCCTGATCTGCTGAGTTACTCCAGCATTTTGTGCCTATCTTTGTTATAAAATCTGTATCTGTAGTTTGGTATAAATCATTTGTTTTATTACTATTAGACAGGTTGGTTAGTCAGATTGCAGGCAACATGAATTTTCAGACTGTAAAGGAGGCTTCAAAGGAAACAGCAAGCAGGATGTAGATCAGTTATAGATATGGACTGGAAAATAGCAGGTGGAGTTTAATCCAGACTATTGTGAGGTTGTGTACTTTGGGAGGTCGAATGCAAGGGAAAAGTATGCAGGTAATGGCAAGAACCTTCACAACATTGATGTACAGAGGGATCCTGGGGTTCATATCCATACATCCATTAAATAGGCATATGAATATGAAAAGAACTGAGGGATATGTGCAGGCAAATGAGACTAGTTTAGCATCATATTCAGCACAGACATTGTGGGCTAATGGACATGTTCTGGTATCATTCCTGCACACACTGCTACAAATTCATTTCAAGACGTGTCTGTCACAAAACTGAATATCACCACCACTGTGGTGGAACAGTGGCGCAGTTGGTAGAAGTGCTTCCTCAGGGCACATGAGACCAGGATTCAATCCTGAGCTCGGGTACTGTCTGTGTGGAGTTTGCATGTCCTCCCTGTGAGCACACGGGTTTCCTCTGGACGCTCTGGTTTCCTCCCATATCCCAAAGATGTGTGGGATTGTAGGTCAATTAGCCTCTGTTATTGTCCCAAGTCTAAGGAGTGGATAAGAAAGTGGGATAACAGAGCTAGTGTAAACAGGTGATTGATGGTTGATATGGACTCAGTGGGCCAAAGAGTCCATTTCCATGTTGTTGCTCGAAAAATAAAAAGAAGAGGTCACTGTGCAGAGAGAGAATTGGGGGTTGGGGTGGGGGGTGGGGGGGGGGGGGTTGAGCGGTAGTGGGTGGGGGGACTGTGACAACTCAGTGAGACAAACAGGTGAGGGTGACCCAAGGAAGATGGTGCAGCAACTTTGCTTCAATGGTACAACAAACAAAAATGAGGCACTCCTCACCTAACTTCTATGCTACATGATGCTGGCTTCTCTTGGTAGTCATCAACCCTGGAAAAGAGACCCTGTGAAAATAAGCATGGTTCCAGCATTATATTAGTGACCTGTGATTACATTGATATATCGAAAATGTCTGCGTGAGGTAAATTGCTGAAAAGTCAAATACCTCGCATATCCTTGGCGTCAGTCCGATTGCTGCCTGAGAGACAAAAATGAATAATGAGTCACGTAACATGCAATTCCTTACTTCAAACAGTCAGCTGTTTATTTCTAATCATTCTGTGCTAAATTAATCAAGCTGAGATTCATTAATTTCTTCTGCACAAAGCCTCCCAACATCAAGCTCTTCTCACTTTAATATAGAAATCTGCTCCTTCAAAACTGGCAGCTTCTTTTGTGTTTACACTGTGATCATACTTCTGAAGCACTTTGTGGGCTGTGAAGTGCTCAGGGAAGTCCTGAAATTGTGAAAGGTGAGGAATGGATGCTTCATGTAAAAAATAAAAAAATGAAGCAGCCAATTTACAAACACGTGACTAAATCATCCATATCACTCCAACAAATGAGGAATATACATTGAAAAACAAACAAAGTGGTGGAAAAATGCAACAGGTCAAGGAACAGCTGCAGAAAGAGAAACAGTTAACATTTCGGCTCCAGAACCCTTCATCAGACTGCGCGACATTAAATAATCTGCTATACTTAATGTTCAGTGTTCTCTTGTAGTGGACTTTAAACCCACATATTCTGACAAAGACAAAGGTGTTATGCAGTAAATAACAGCTGATATTTATATTTAATTGTCAAAATTGAAATGAACTTTCTTTTCATATATCCGGGGTTTGCATTGCTCAAAAGAATAAAAAGGTTTTGCTGTGCACTTCAAATAATTGTTCTAGCAAAGTCAGCCTTTTGTCCTGAACAAAAATCGTCATTGTTGTTTGGACTTCAAGGGTTCCAAATCTAAGAACATTGCCACATTAAAGTGAAGGGGATATGTTGTTCCAATTTACATGCTTTCATTATCAAATTTAATTTCTGTATTTTACAATGAACAGTTGAAACATACAAGGAAATTAAATATTTTGTGGAATAAGGTACAATAATTAAAAAATGATCCATCCATATGCCTTCAAAGACACAGAGGCTGATGACATCTAACACCTCCAACGTCTTACTACTGACATGCTCCAAACTATCCATGGACCCCACGCCAAATGCACTATCCTCACGGTTCTTCTCCCTGGTATGTACAGATGAGAAGTACTCATACAGGACCTCACCCAGATCCCCTTGAATCACACATAGAAGAGGATTCACTTTTTCTGTAGCTACTTGATCTTATAATTCTGTATTGCACCTTAGTCTAGGTGTCTAAGACCAGAAGGCATGGCTTCAGATGTGAAGGGTGAGTACCCATTCTATGGATGGAAATATGATGACTTAGCTAATTGAATAAAGCTAATGGAATAAGTAAGTTAATCTATTTCAATACTTCTTTGCTCTGCTCATGAACTCTTGAAGTGACTGGTTTAAGTTAACCAAATCATTTTTTGTGTGCAAGCTGAGACTGAGATGGCCAGAAGACAGTACCACATCCATGTAATCATCTGGTAAACAGATTCCCTCCTCACATCAAACGATCCCCATAGATGACAAATTTACAGCAGTGACCAATTTCTCCTGACGATGCAGGTTGGTATGGGGTAGAGTATTTAGGCCAAATGTTGTGATTCAATTGTTCCATCATAGTCATACATTGCTGAGAAAAAAATCTGGAATTTTCTTTTGTGCATTTCACTCACAAGAGGAAGTCAGTGGAGGTCAAACTAAAATACATTACAATAAACAGCTGTGGCTGTACAGCGGGTAGCCTTCCGGCTTCAGTCAGAAGTCTGTGTTTCAGCTCCAACTAATTGAACATGATCCAGCTAACACCCCAGTGCAGTAACTCAGGGACCGCCTCAACTGAGAACTCATTGCACAAGCGTCCGATTACAACCAAATGTGTCCGTCCCCTCTCGCGTGCTCAACACATCTACACCGTATCACCTTGCGACATGACTATTCCCTCACACTTCTGCTGCCCACAACCTAACCCTAAAGGGCCTGTCGCACTTGGCCGTCATTTGCACCTTATTTACGCGTCGTATGTAAAATAGGTCGATGCGTCGTGATGCGTGGGGTGCGCGTGGGTGACACACGCATTGCGCATGGAATGGAATCGCATGCAGTGGCGCGCGGTATCGCGCGGCGCTCCAGGATTTCGTAGTGTAACGAAATCCTCGCGCGCCACCTGCGTGACGTATCGCGTACGTACGCTGACACATTGGCGTCGCACGCTGTATCGTGTGGTGATGCATGGTTACGTCACCGTGCGTCACCCGTCCGTAAACATACAGCGCCGCGCGCCGCCCATACACAATCGGCACGCCTTTTACGCGTCATGTAACCTCTAACCTCGTCCACACAGACCTCTTCCTGGGTTTCTTGCTAGCCTTTCTTGTTGTGCTCCTGCCTGGCTGATCTGTAAGTATGAGGGCTGCTGCTAACAGACGTCTCTGTTGTTGCTGTAGCAATAAAATCTGTAGTTCTTCCATGATGGTCATGAAGCAGAATAGGGAAGCAGGGTATTCTAATCACACGCACCAGACGGCTGTGCTGAAGCATGATGACGCGTGATTTGCGCGCGACATCTCGCGCCACGACACGTCGACCTATTTTACATATGACGCATAAATGAGGCGCAAATGACAGCCAAGTGGGACAGGCCCTTAACCCTCTGTAAACCTGAGGTTATCAAGCACCATATAGTATAATCTCCCATTAAGTCCTATCATCCGTGCTTACTGACCAACACTTGCTCCCATTTAAGCAATTTGGTTCTAAATACTCAATGCATTTTGACTCGCTCCTTTGTACATAGATTTCTTCTCCAAATCCTTCATTCCTCAGACATATATTCAGTTGACCAGAGTTACCAACACTGGAAATTAAATTCTCTAGGGTGTTCAGCATTTAGGAAGGACAGGCAATAGGGAAAGGGGGTGGTGCAACACTACTAATAAGGGAAGATATCAGTGCAATGGTGACATACGATCTCGGCATAACAGATCACAGTGTAAAACTATCACAAGGTGGGTCAAGCTAAAAAATTACAAAGGAAGGAAATATTTAGAGGCAATAAAATAGTAGCTTTAACTTTGGGTGTGCACGTCATGAAATCAGAGATGCATATGACAGGGATAACAGAATATAATGGGAGGCTTTAACCTACAGATATAAATTGGATGAAGGAAGGTGGAAGATAAATTCATGAGATCAATATGTCGAGGACCCAGCAACGGAGAAGACTACATTGAATTTTGCTTGGTGCGGTGAGATAGATTTTATTGATAATCTTGTTGTCATAGGCCTTTGAGGAAGAATGAAAATAAAATTATACAATTTGACGTCAAGTTTGAAAGTAATAAAGTTCAATATGAAGCTGTGGTCAAAACAAAAAGGTACGAGGCAAGAGATGGGTGGGTTTGATTGTGACTTTATATTGGAAGATATGACCGATGTGCAAGAAAATGATAACATTCAAAGAAATAATGCCTAAGTTGCAAAAAAAAAATCACTTTATGGCACAAAAACCTAACAGGAAATGCAAATCATCTGTGGCTGACAGGGAAGACTAAAAACGGCATGAAATTAACAGAGGAGACGAATAAAATTGCCAGGAATAACTTTGCGAGCATTTTAGAACACAAAGGACCAAAAAAATTATTAACAAATAAAAAAACAGAATACAATACTGCAATGGTTAGAAATAAAAACGAAAAGAGTGGTTAAAAGGTACATGATAGGAAAAGGCAGGCAAAGGCAACTGTGAGCCCCTTACAGAAAATCCATAATGGGGAATAATAAAATGGCAGACGAATTAAACCAGGATACTTGGAAAATAGAAGAATATGGCACAAGAATAATAATAATAATAATAATAATAAATACTTTATTGATCCCCTCAGGGAAATTCAGATGTCCAGAAGCTCCCAACCAACAAACCCACAGATTCAAAACGAACGCAGACAGAAAATACATAGAATACAATGTGGACACTACCTGAGAGCAATAAATACTTAAAAAGACCAATAATTAACAGTTAAAAATTAATAATTGCAAAATGCATTCCCCTACAGCCTAGCGGTCCGAATTATAAAATCTAATGGCTGCAGGGGTGAAGGATCTCCTGAACCGCTCCGTTCTACAGGGCAGGGAGAGGAGCCGGTTGTTGTTCCGAGTGCTCTTTTGACTCTCCAGAATTACATGGAGGGGATGCCCGGGGTTTTTCAGGATGACATGCACCTTGTGCCTCATACGCCTCTCAAGCACCTCCATCCCAGAGTCTACTCTCCCCTCCAGCACTGAGCTAGCTCGTTTAACCAGTTTGACCAGCTTCCTATTGTTTTTTGCACTAATGCTGTTGCCCCAGCAGACAACAGCGTAGAAAATAACGCTTGCAACCACTGTGTTGTAAAACATGTGCAGCATATCCTTACACACATTGAAGGATTTGAGCCTTCTGAGGAAAAAGAGTCTGCTCTGGCCTTTTTTGTAGAGGGAGTCAGAGTTGACAGACCAGTCCAGTTTGTTGTCAAGGTGCACTCCAAGGTATTTATATGTCTGCACCACCTCAATGTCAGCCCCTGCAGCGTTGACCGGCTGAAGGGGGAGCTTGGACCTGCCAAAGTTAACCACCATCTCTTTAGTCTTTGTTGTGTTCAGGGTGAGACAGTTCTCTTCACTCCAGGCACAAAAGGCACTGGTCAAGTTCCTGTATTCCTCCTCCTGCCCGTTCCTTACACATGCCACAATCGCTGTATCATCTGAGTATTTCTGTACGTGGCATGTGTCAGACTTATAGTTAAAGTCTGCTGTGTACAGGGTGAAGAGGAACGGGGCCAGAACCGTTCCCTGTGGGGCTCCAACATTGCACACCACTGTGCCAGACACACTGTCCCCCAGCTTGACAAACTGTGGTCGACCCGTCAGGTAGTCGTATATCCAGGAGATAAATGTGGAATCCACCCCCATCTTCTTAAGCTTGTCATTCAGAATCAGGGGTTGGATGGTGTTGAACGCACTTGAAAAGTCGAAGAACATAATCCTCACATAGCCACCGGGTTTGTCCAAAAAGGAGTAGATCCGGTGCAGCATGTAGAGGACTGCGTCATCCACCCCAATGTTCTCCTGGTATGCAAACTGTAGTGGGTCGAGTGCGTGCTGGACTTGTGGTCTCAGGAGACGAATGAGTAGCCGCTCCATTGTTTTCATAATATGGGATGTAAGGGCCACCGGTCTGTAGTCGTTGATCTCGGTCGGCCGCCCTGCTTTGGGAACCTGCACGAGACATGATGTTTTCCACAGACCTGGTACCCTCCCTGACTGGAGGCTCAGGTTGAAAATGGTCTGGAGCGGCTCCGCCAGCTGAGCCGCACAGTCTTTTAGTAGCCTGGGACATACACCATCAGGGCCAGCTGCTTTACCAGGCATATGAATAGGCCCTTCCATTCAGCCATGATCATATTGAATGGCGGTGCAGGCTCGAAGGGCCGAATGGCCTACTCCTGCACCTAATTTCTATGTTTCTATGATATCTGTTAATTTAAACTAATCTTATCTGCCTGCAACATGGTGGGAATCCCTGATTAAATGCCTCTTAAATGTTATTGTATCAGCTTCTGCTACATTCCCTGCCTGAGATCCAGGTACTGTACGCTTTGCGTAATAAAACTTGCCATTGCTAGTTTAGTCTTAGTTTAGTTTATTATCAAGTGTATCGAGGTACAGTGAAAAGCTTTTGTCAGCAGAAAGACAAAACATGATTACAATCGAGCCACTTAGTGTATAGATACATAAGCGAATAACATTTAGTGTAAGGTAAAGCCAGTAAGGTTCGATCATAGATAGTCCAAGGGTCACCAATGAGGTAGATAGTAGTTTAGGACTGCTCTTTGGTTGAAGTAGGATGATTCAGTTGTCTGATAACAGCTGGGAAGAAACTGTCCCTGAATCTGGAGGTGTGCGTTTTCACACTTCTATACCTTTTGCTTGATGGGAGAGGGGAGAAGAGGGAGTGGCCAGGGTGCGAATTGTCCTTGCTTATGCTTCTGGCCTTGCTAAGTCAGCGTGAGGTATAAATGGAGTCAAGGGAAGGGACGTTGGTTTGAGTGATGGTCTGGGGTGTGTCCACAATTCGCTCCAATTTCTTGCAGTATTGGATGGAGCTATTCTCAAACCATCCTCCCAGATCTCCTTCAAAATTTCACATCTCACCATAAACTTATGCCCTCCAGTATTTGTCATTCCAACCAATGCAAAAAGCCCATCTATCCTATCTATGCCACTCAATTTTATATACTCCTATCAGGCTGACCCTCAGCCTCCAATGCTCCAGTGAAAACAATCCAAATATGTCCACCCCTAACGATAGCTAATACTCTCTAATCTAAGCATTGTCCATGTGAACTTCTTCTGTATCCTCATTACGATCTTTACGTTCTTCAGTGCGGTGACCAGAACTGCACGCAATAGTCCAATGAGACCCCTAACCAAAGTTTTATATGGTTGCAACATGACTTGCCAACCTTTTTGCTCAATGCCTTAACGGTAAAAGTTAAGCATGGTGTTTAACTTCTTTACTGCTCTATCCACTTGTGTTGCTACCTTGAGAATGGAATGGATTTGTATGCCAAGATCCCTCTGAATATCAATTTTCCTAAAGGTCTTGCTAAATACCATATACATCCCTCTGCATTTGACCTCCCAAAATGTGTCATTACACATTTGTCCAGAATCAACTCCATCTGTCAATTCCCTGCCCAAATTTACAACTGAAATATATACTGCTGCATTGACAAACGTCCAAACCATCCACCAATTTTTGTGTCATCTGGTATCAGACCACTTACATTAGCTTCCAAATATTATATTAATATATATTACAACAACAGAGGTCACGTCAGTGATCCTTGCAAACCACCAGTGATCGTAAACCATATGCTAGAAAAAAAACCTCTCTCCAACTAACATCTTTCCTTTGGATCCAATTTACCAATTCACTGTGGTACTGGGTTATTAGTGTCATGTGTAGTGAAATAGTGAAAAATTGTTTGACTACTATCCACGTAAATCATTCATACATGATTACAACAGATCATGCAAAGAGAAAAGCAGAGTGCATAACATAGTGTTACAGCGACAGAGAAAGTGCAGATAAAAAATGTGCAAGGGCCATAAAGAGTTAAATTTGGAGATCAGGAATTCAGCCCTCTCATATGAAAGGTCCGTTTGAGTCTGAAATACTCCAGGCGTGGTCTCACCAGGGCCCTGTACAACGGCAGTATGACCTACACTACATCACACAGTTTACACTACATTAATCCCATTTTTTTAAATTCTCAACTCCCCCCACATTCTACCACTTGGTCAAGCTTTTGAATAATACCAAATTCTTACATGGCTCTATGTGCTACAATCACACTATGATAGAGTTGTTTTGATCATACGAAAACAACTCAAGGGTCCACTTAGCCTCTCAGATGAACAGAGAAGATCACATAGAGTCGGAGTAATAGTGTGGAACAGGCCCACTGGCCAACATGTCCCAGCCACACTTGTCTACATTTGGTCCATATCCCTCCAAACCTGTCCTATCCATGTATCTGTCTAAATGTTTCTTAAACTACCTCCTCTGACAGCTCGTTCCTTACACCCACCACCCTTTGTTTGAAAACGTTACCCCTCAGATTCCTATTAAATCTTTTCCCCTTCACCTTAAACTATGTCCTCCAGTCCTCGATTCACCTATTCTGGTTAAGAGACTCTGTGCATCTACCCGATCTATTCCTCTCATGATTTTATGCACCTCAATAAGATTACCCCTCATCCTCCTGTGCTCCAAGGAATAGAGTTTCAGCCTACTCAACCTCTCCCTATAGCTCAGACCCTCTAGCCCTGGCAACATCCTTGGAAATCTTCTCTGTACTCTTTCCAGCATTTTAGCATTTTGCAGAGCAGTGCAATTCGTCCGTGTCCTGGCTAATATTTATTTCTCATTCAACATATAGTTCAGGAAATTGAATGAAGAATGTGTTTGTTGGGTGTTGTGATGCATAAATGAGTGCTGTATTTTGCACAATGCAACTGCATTTCAAACACATTTCAATGCTCTCTTGTTGACTCTTTCCAGGGAAATAGGCTGAACTGAAGTGAAAAAGTCTTCAGTTTGAACACCACTCAAAGACTTTTTTTTGCTGAGTCGCAAAAGGAGATTGTCAGCATGTATAAGGGTAGCTGAAAAATGGCAAGCTAAGTTATTTACTACTGAAGATTCCACGTGGCATTATTCCAATCGCAGTCTCACAGCTGCGCAGAGTTGACATGGTGTATAGTGAGCGCCTTTCATAACTGTAGTGAATTGGTTAGTCAATGAGGAATAACGGACAAATAAATAAAACTAACAAAGTGACATAGAACAGCACTTGGGTTATTTCCGATGCTTTACTTCAGAATGACAGCAGAACAAATATAAAAAAACATGACATGAATACTCACTGGTGTTCCCATCATAGTGTACGTTTTTCCTGAGCCAGTTTGCCCATAGGCAAACAAGCAGACATTGTAACCCTCAATGGCTCCTGAAAGCACTGAAGTGCCAAGATCCTGGTACACCTGCAGATGGAGGACAAACAAGATTACTGAGAGAAGAATTAAGATTTCAATGTAGAAGTGTCACAGAAAAAAAGATTCAAAAGACAGTCTCACATCCGGCAACGCTTTGAGTATTTTAAGCTCCAATATACTTTGATAGATTTGGTGCTGACACATTTGCAATGACTAACAGTAACAACATTTTATTTTTTAAATTAGAGTATATTGGCATAAAAGGGTTTACAGATACATACATAATGATAGATAAAATTATATCACCAGGTTGCCAATGCTCTGAGGGTCTCAATAGTACCCATGTGTTTGATACTTCACAGTTGGTATTGTCCAAATATCGCAAATGGAAATGGTGGCTGTTTCTCTTTAACAAATCTGCACTCACTTTTCCCTTGGTCTTGTGGGATAGGGCTGCCAGAAATGTAAGATTCTCTCAGCAGAGTGTTATTGTTAAGACACCCGATTTAACGGGTTTGGATGAATGCTCTTTTCAGTTAAGGGGCCTGCGATGAATCATGTAACCCCCAGGATCTGTGGATATAATGGATGATGTTGGCACTCCCATTCCCAATGTTGGCTGAGGGGAAGGTGACAACGAGGCATACAAACAGTAAATTAATGAGGAGGACAGTGCAACTAATCGGAGAACCAGGGTGGAGAAAGGGATGGAGAGAGAAGGAAAGCAAAGGTTACTAAAAGATAGTGGCCATTTTCACAGGTCAAAACACTTCTAGAAGTAATGAACATCTGTCCAGTGTAAATGAGGAAACTAAAAGAAAGTTTTAGCAAAGTACTAACAAATACTGGGACTGAAAATTTATGAATTCCAAGAACAAATTGACTGCCACTCCAGAGCTTTGAAAGGGGTGGCTAAAGCGGATGGTTATCATCTCCCAAAATGTTCAAATTTCTGGCGTGGTTCCAGCAGATCAGAGGGTAGGAAATATCATCCTATTATTTTACAAGACTGAGACAACATTGAAACTGCAAAATGCTTTGGGGCCTTAACAAAGTGTACGTGGACAGATAGTTTCTCTTGTCCAAGTAATCCAGAACTATAGTTACACTCAAAGGATGGTCTTTCAGCCATGAAATGAGGAATAGACCACAAATTTTGCAGTGAGTTGTGGTTGCAGCTTAGTCCATCATGCAAACTAGGCTCCATCACCCCCCCCCCCCCCCCCCCCCCCCTCCCATCTCCATCTACTGTGCTGAGGCCCTGTACAAGAAGGGACAGAGCCGGCTGTACTTTATGAGGAGGCTCTGCTCCTTCAACGTCTGCACTAAGATGCTGCAGATGTTCTACCAATCGGTGGTGGCCAGTGCCATGTTCTTCGCTGTCGTGTCCTGGGGCAGCAGGGCGAAGGCCGCCGATGCCAACAGGATTAACAAACTCATCAGGAAGGCTGGCTCCGTCCTGGGGTCGGAGTTGGATTCATGGGAGGTGGTCTTGGAGAGGAGGATGCTCCTCAAACTGCAGAGCATCTTGGACAATACAGCTCACCCCCTCCATGACACACTGGTCAACCTGAAGTGCACCTTCAGCAACAGACTGGTTCCACCAAGATGCAGCACAGACTGCCATAGGAGATCCTTCTTCCTTGTGGCTATTAAACTGTACAACTCCTCCCCCTTTTGTCGTAGGGTAGACTGACTCTCTCCCCTCCTCCCCAATCTTTGCACATACCCGATCCTTTCCACTCATCACTTTAATATCATGTTTCATGTATATTGTTGTGTTTTATGACTGTTGGCAGACCAATTTCCCTCCTGGGATAAATACATTTCTATTTGTATTGTATCGTATCGTACACTTCACGGCGCCTTGACAAAGCAACCAACATCATCAAAACTATTCACACCCTAGTCACTCTTTGGAAGCCCTGCATTTAAATACCATTCCCTAAATGACAAGACTTCAAGTGTCTTACTCTATCCAGTCCATAGTTGTTTCTCGTCGTCTTCCAAGGTGTTTGCTAAATACTGACGGAACAACTGGAAGGACGTAGGGGGAGATGCAGGATAAAAACTGGTTGCCTAGTTCTCAGCTTGCAATTTCCATCAGCAGCTTGGCATGGATGCAGACGCCCCAGTGATCAGGTGAATAGATAAGTGTGCACGGAAATCTCAAGTGGTATTTGCCCCAATGTTTCATTTTCAGGAACAACAACTCCCTATCACCTTACTACCAGAATTGTTCAAATATTTATCAAATATGATGTTCTGTCAGGTTGCAAGGAAGAAGGTTTAAACAGCAGGGATCTAGGGTATAAGAATGTGGCTGGATGGCATACAAATCATTCCATATTGTAAACTGCTGTTTTGTTTGAGGTGCACAGAGGGAACCTCAGCAACTAACGACATAGCACTTGTGTGGGTCAGAGGCTTTGTATCAAGAGTTACTTATAGCAGCAAACACAAGGGTCAAATAAAAAGGGCACAGATGTGTACAAACTTAAAGCACACGGCATTGGGGGTTCAGTATTGATGTGGATAGAGAACTGGCTGGCAAACAGGAAGCAAAGAGTAGGAGTAAACGGGTCCTTTTCACAATGGCAGGCAGTGACTAGTGGGGTACCACAAGGCTCAGTGCTGGGACCCCAGCTATTTACAATATATATTAATGATCTGGATGAGGGAATTGAAGGCAATATCTCCAAGTTTGCGGATGACACTAAGCTGGGGGGCAGTGTTAGCTGTGAGGAGGATGCTAGGAGACTGCAAGGTGACTTGGATAGGCTGGGTGAGTGGGCAAATGTTTGGCAGATGCAGTATAATGTGGATAAATGTGAGGTTATCCATTTTGGTGGCAAAAACAGGAAAGCAGACTATTATCTAAATGGTGGCCGACTAGGAAAAGGGGAGATGCAGCGAGACCTGGGTGTCATGGTACACCAGTCATTGAAAGTAGGCATGCAGGTGCAGCAGGCAGTGAAGAAAGCGAATGGTATGTTAGCTTTCATAGAAAAAGGATTTGAGTATAGGAGCAGGGAGGTTCTACTGCAGTTGTACAGGGTCTTGGTGAGACCACACCTGGAGTATTGCGTACAGTTTTGGTCTCCAAATCTGAGGAAGGACATTATTGCCCTAGAGGGAGTGCAGAGAAGGTTCATCAGACTGATTCCTGGGATGTCAGGACTGTCTTATGAAGAAAGACTGGATAGACTTGGTTTATACTCTCTAGAATTTAGGAGATTGAGAGGGGATCTTATAGAAACTTATAAAATTCTTAAGGGGTTGGACAGGCTAGATGCAGGAAGATTGCTCCCGATGTTGGGGAAGTCCAGGACAAGGGGTCACAGCTTAAGGATAAGGGGGAACTCCTTTAAAACCGAGATGAGAAGAACTTTTTTCACACAGAGAGTGGTGAATCTCTGGAACTCTGCCACAGAGGGTAGCCGAGGCCAGTTCATTGGCTATATTTAAGAGGGAGTCAGATGTGGCCCTTGTGGCTAAGGGGATCAGAGGGTATGGAGAGAAGGCAGGTACGGGATACTGAGTTGGATGATCAGCCATGATCATATTGAATGGCGGTGCAGGCTCGAAGGGCCGAATGGCCTACTCCTGCACCTAATTTCTATGTTTCTATGTTTCTATGTATTGACATACGGCCGGGCCAAGAGGTTGTGTGCTGCAATAGCCAAGCCATAATAATGTAAACCATCACCCAGTCAAAGGCTGGAACAATCGGTAGCATTACTTTCACCAGCCCAGGCTTGTTACAACATCAATTTGCCAGTAGTTATAACAGTACCAGGCAGTAACTAATTCTGCCATGCATACTATTCTTAAAAGCATTGTGCTAAACCAGACTTGCTGCACGTCTGAATGCACAATTCTGAGTTTTATGCAGAGCTAGGGCAGTATTTGACTTAATCCAAATTTAAAACACATTGCGTTCACTATCAGCACAAATAACATGCAGAATGCAGAGACATCACTGTTTTCTTAATTTATTTTGTGAGGACTAGAATACAAAAACAGGGATGTATTGCTTTATAAAGCCCCTGTCCCACTTAGGAGACCTAAACAGCAACCTCTGGTGACCTTGCCCGCCACCCAAAAAAAATTCAAGGTCGAGGTGACCTGCAACCTCCTACCACTTCCCAAGTATATGTTGAAAACCTTCCTCGACTATGAAGAAAACCGGCTTCGACTAGATCTACAACAAAAAAATTATCGATTTTTAAAACGGCAAGCTATTTTTAGTCAAGGCCAGTTTTAATCATGATGAAAAAAGTAGCAGCAACCTAGATGAAGCCTCGACCACGTGGAAACCACTTTCGACCATTAGGGAGAGTGACCTTATGGAAACCATGGGTGGCGGGCAAGGTCACCAGAGGTTTCTGTTTAGGTCTCCTAAGTGGGACAGGGACTTAAGGCGCTGGTCACATTTAGAGTATTGTGAGTAATTTTAGGCTCCATATCGGAGGAAGGATGTGCTGGCGCTGGAGCGAATCCAGAAGAGATTTACGAGAATGATCCCAGGAATGAGTGGGTTAACAAATGATGAGCGTTTGACGGCACTGGGCCTCTCTCCGCAGTTCAGAAGGATGGGGGGGGGGGGGGGGGGCCCTCATTGAAATTTACCAAAAGGCCTGGATAGAGTGGACGTGGAGAGGATGTTTCCACTAGTGGTAGTGTCTAGAACCAGAGGTCATAGCCTCAGAATTAAAGGACTTTCCTTTAGGCAGGAGATGAGGAGGAATTTATTTTGATGAGGGTGGTAAATCTGTGGAATTCATTGGCACATAAGTCTGTGGAGGCCGTCAATGGATGCTTTTAAGGCAGAGATAGATAGATTCTTGATTAGTCTGGGTGTTAGGGGTTATGGGGAGAAGGGAGGAGAATGGGGTTAAGAGGGAGAGATAGATCAGCCTTGACTGAATGGCGATGTAGACTTGACGGGCTGAATGGCCTAATTCAGCTCCTATCACTTATGAACATGAACAAAATTGCACAGAGAGGGAATATACAATGAAATAAGTACCATCTTTGAGAATCATTAAGGCAGCTTTCTTTTTCAATTAGGTGAAAATCTTCAGAATTCAATCCAGTTACTTTGTACTGCATCCAAATGCCTCATTAATTCAAAATGCCTGTTCATTTACCAGATCGGGGCCGTTGAGCATGACTTCATACACCATGCAGATGTTTTGATGAGATGCTGGAGTTTTTTAAAAATGAAGCAAAAGTTAACTTCTCTGAAGATTGAGCAGGTTTATGTTTTATGCTTCGACCATTTTGATTTAAGTTTTAACTTTAAGTTGTTTTTGTGAACACACTTGTAGCAAAGAATTCATATTATTTCAGTTGCCCAAGTAATTTATTTTATGGAACAATGTAGCTCTGGATCATCTTGACGACACAAGGTCCAACAATCTTGTGTTTTCCTCCTGATTGCAAAGCAACTGTGTGGAAAACAATTCTAAATTTTCCCAAGGGTTTCGGCCCGAAACGTTACCTATTTCCTTCGCTCCATAGATGCTGCTGCACCCGCTGAGTTTCTCCAGCATTTTTATGTACCCAAAATTTTCCCAATCCTGTTTATCATTCGGAAGGAGCTGTCATTATTTGTGAATTATGGTCATGTGTAAAATGTTTAAACATACTTACGCCATTCCTAGCCTTAATACTCTTCAACATGGAATATGAGCATTGTGAATTTAGTTAATTATACTTCAAAATTATACACTGCCTTCAAGTTATTTACATCTCATGACAAAACAAAACCTCTTAATGGCTGGTAAACCAGGAAAATAAATTGAAGCACATCCACACATGTTTATAGTCTGATTCGACCAATTTAATTAACCCTTTGTGGAAAACTGTGCAGATCTTGGGAGCAAAATCATCACACAGTGGAAATCAAAGTTAGTCCAAACCAACATGAACCCAGGTTAATAAGGGAAACATTTAAAGTAGTGAAAAAATGACATAAATTGCTGGACTAACTTAGCGGGTCAGGCAGCATCTCTGGAGAATATTCTGGGTTGAGACCTTTCTTTAGACTGGTGTACCATGGAGGAAGAAAGCTGGAAGAGCGGTGGGGGTGGGAAAAAGTCTGGCAAGTGATAGGATACAGGCAAGGGGGATTTTGCTTCCATTTAAAGCTGTGACTTTGGTTTCCATCTTTTCATTACTGAATTAGTCCTCTGTCTTGTACAGAATAGATATAAATATACCAAATAAAATACGACATTATAAAGGATATTTTTACAGCTGGATAGTTCAGTTCTTGTAGAAAGGAATAAGCACATGTGTAGTACACCCGCAGGCTCTACTCTACAAAAGGGACACATTAACCTGTTCACTGCCAAGTTATTGGCCATGACCCGAATATACTCGGGGCTGGCACTGAACGGGTCAAACCTGCCTGGCTTGAAGCCCAATTGATACTTATGCACGTGATAATTATTATCAGATCGGTAACTACAAACCAGTCAACCTTTGTCAAGTCAAAATGGGAATGCATGCTTCGACACTCCCAACAGGTTCTGGGGTACAATAGTTAATCTCTTTCAACAAACATTCAACAATACAATCTTTCGAATTTGCTCATGTTCTGTTGAACTTGAATGACTATTTTGAAAACTAATCTAATGATTTGAAAGCCTTTGTGGATACTGAATGGGGTCAGCTTTGAAATAAAGAAATGATTTTGCCTTTTTTTTTAAAAAGAACACCCTGACTAGATAAGAATTCATGATGTTTAAATCATGCAGGAATGGCATTAAACCTTAATTATATAAAATTAATTCCAACATCTTCACATATTGGATGGCATCACACTGAGAATGTGCAAAATATAAGCCATTTAGAGATGATTCATTTACTACATAATACATTCCTTTGTGAAATGCTCTTTATAATGCAAAGAGCCCTGCCTGTGACTTCCTTGAGAAATGAACCAGTAAAGGAAACACTCAATTCACATTACGCCAAGGCACCAGACTGCCATCCTTCATAACTCAAGACCTCTGCACCCACAGACAGAATTGGGGTTCAGTTCATGTCTTCTGCTAACTAGTTCACCAGTCAGAGTAGTTACTGACAGTGGCACTGTAGGGCAAACAGTACAGGGACAATTCATATCCTTGTCATGAGAGATGGAGAACATTCTTAAAACATTCCCTCTACATAGCAACATTCATTCTGTACGCCATTCTCTGCTGAAATTTATGAATATTCTTTTTGTTCATCTTTATCTCTACAAACTTCAATAAAGAGACTGTGTTAGTCAAAAGATGACGGCACTTGGATGGCATGTGATGTAGCAAATTTAAACCAAAATTTTATTTTAATTTAAAAGTTATGGTATATGAAAAAATGTTCTTCTATATTAAATTAAGTGCAATGCCTAATTTACAGAATGCATTTTATGGAAGTGATTAATCTTCAGTTTCAAGTAAAAACTTAATTAAATCAGTAGATTTAGGAGCTAGTCCACGTTAAGAATGATTGTTCTAAATTTTGAACAAAGTTATATCCCTGGACAATATAACATTGTACAATATATCACATATAAAATTGGGCCATGAGTTACAAAACATTCCTTTATGAAGAGGTTTACATAACCTGGAGTTCTGCCGATGGCTTTCATGATGAATGAACCAGAAGTGAAAAGAGTGAAGAGTTGTTCAGCAGATCAGACTCCATTCACAGGCAGCACTGATTTCAACCCAGTCAATGCAGATTAAGACAAAATAAAGGAAGCAGAAAATGAAGAAGTGTTTTGACAAAGGGGCTTCAACCTGTAACGTTACCTCTGGTTCCCTTTACACAAATGCAGCCAGACCTACTGACTACTTCAATACTGAGTAAAGGATTCAGACTCACCATCCCCAATTTCTCAAGGCCCCTATACTCAAAATGCCAGAGAGATGGATTTCCAGCAACACCTAATTTTTAAGCATATTATTCAGCAGTCATACAAACTAAAAGGACTGGGTTCATTTGGCCCCTTTAACCGGCTCTGACATTTAGTAAGAATATTGATTTGAATGCAACCACAACTCCACATTCACATGTAACCGTGGTTACCTTTCACTTCCTTACTCAACCATCTATGTATGCCAGACAAATATACAAAAAACACACTTTGAGGAATATAGGTCCAAAGATTCAGTCATCAGAAAAAAAACCCTCCGCCAACCTCATCCACTGTATCCGTTGTTCAATCGGCAAGACCAAACGTAGAATGGGCAATCGTTTCGCTGAACACCTTCGCTCAGCCCGCCTGAACTTACCTGAGCACCCGGTTGCTAAACACTTTAATTCTTCTTCCCATTCCCACATGGACATTTCTGTCCTAGGTCTCCTCCGTTGTCAGAGTGAGGCGAAACACAAATTGGAGGAACAGCATCTCATATTTAGCTTGGGCATCTTACAGCCCAGTGGTATGAATATTGATTTCTCTCACTTCAGGTAGCCCCGGCATTCCCTCGCTCTCTATCCCACCCCACCTCTCACAATTTTATTACAAACAAGTTTTCCCGCAACCTTCAAATCTCCGGAGAAAACAATCCAAGTTTGTCCGACCTCTACTTTAAGCTAATACTCTCTCACCCGACAGCATTCTGGTAAATCTATTCAGCACCCATTCAAAACTTCCACATCTTTTCTGCAATGAGGCAACCAGAACTGCACAACTTCTTCGACCTTGATAAGGCCATCAAAAAAGCCAAAAGGGCCTTTTGTTCTAAACTGGAGGATGAGGCGGATGCTCGGCAGCTGTGGCAAGACATGCATGCCATCACTTCCTACAAGGCAAAACCATGGGATATCCCTCTGCAACTGGATCCTTGACTTCCTCATCGACAGGTCACAATCTGTACGAATTGGCAGCAACACTTCCTCCTCGATAACCATCAGCGCAGGAGCACCTCAAGGTTGTGTGCTCAGTCCCCTGCTCTACTCACTCTATACTCATGACTGTGTAGCCGGACACAGTTCCAACTCCATCATCAAATTCATCGACAACGCTACCATTGTTGGACGAATTACAGATGACCATGTCAGAGTATAGGAGGGAGATCGATCGACTGACCAAATGGTGCCAGACTACAAACTTGCTCTCAACCTCACTAAAACCAAGGAACTGATTGTTGACTTTGAAAGAGGAAGGTAGAGGATCCTGTCTTCAACGACGGAACGACGGTGGAGAGTCAAAATCTTCAAGTTCCTGGGCATGCAAATCTCTGAAGATTTGTCCTGGAACCAACACATTGATGCAATCATAAAGAAAGCCCATCAATGCCTCTACTTCCTTAGAAGATAGAGGAGATTCGGTATGTCAACGAATACTCCTTTAAAGGTTACAGTAGAGAGTATATTGACAGATTTGCATCACAGCCAGGTTTGGCAACTTGAACGCCCAGGAAAAAAGAGAATTGCAAAAATTTGTGGTCACTGCCCAGTCCATCACAGACCACCGCACCATCCAAGAGCTCTACAGGAGTCTCTGCTTCAAAAAGGCAGCCATCATCATCAGAGACCCACCCACGCTCTCATTTCACTGATGCCATCGGGAGGGTGCTACAGGAGCCTGTAAACTGTAACGTCTAGATTCAGTTTACAGAATGCTATGTTTACATATTTGATGTGCTGCTGCAAGTAAGAATTTTGTTGTTCCGCTTCGGAACACATGACAATAAAACAATCTTGACAGCTTTCTTCACTGATTGCAATTCCACCAATGTTGGTGTAATCTGCAAATTTACTAACCAACCCATCTACATTTACATCCAAGTCATTTATCACCACCACAGAGGTTCCAGTGCAGATCCCAACACCATTGGTCACTGACCTCCAGCCAGAATAACACCCTTTCACCACTATGGGTACGCCAATTCTGAATCCAAACTAGCCCTTTGAAAATCATGCACTGAGTCACCGAAATGCCTCTGTGTTGTAGAGCTCTAATCTCACACCTTTTAGATATATATTTTTTAAATTTCTGCTGCCAAAATGGTAATTCCACATTCCCCACAATTTATAGATTTTGTTAATTATTTTCCTACTCCCACACCTAGCTTTTGAAACCCACTTCTGTCCTCTTCACAATTTATTCCTAGCTATATTTAGGTCATCAGCAAATCTAGCAGATATATCTATTGTGCCTTCTTCCAAGCCAGTTATGTAAATTGTAAAAATCTGAGGTCCTAGTATCATTCACTGTTACACAGCACTCCACACTTTGCTAACAAGAAAAACCTGTCTTTCAACTATTTCCCATTAGCCTGTCAATCTTCTATCCATGTGTAGGAAAGAACTGCAGATACGGGTTTAAATTGAACGTAGAGACAAAATTCTGGAGTAACTCAGCGGGACAGGCAGCATTTCTGGAGAGAAGGAATGGGTGACGTTTCGGGTCGAGACCCTTCTTCAGACTGAAGATATAGCTAGGAAACCTAAAGATAAATGCCCGCCCCCACACTCCTCCCCCTCCTCCGCTGCCCCCCCCCCCCCCCCCTGGTTTCTCTTCATTCACAATTTGTTCTTGCTTTTACTTTCCCCAATATCCTTACATAAAATGAACTTCAAAAATAAATAAACAAGCACAAATAGCTATCCACTTAAGATGAAAGTCAAATATCCAGATTCTGAAACATACTTCTTGGGCTTGGCAAGGAGGCAAAAAAATGGTTATTTTGATTTTTAAACTAAAATTCCCAATCGGCAGCTTGCCTTCACCCGTGTCACCGATACAGTTCAAACAGAGTCACCAGAATGCAAAGTGCCATAAGCTCATGCTTTCAAATTACTTGTCGGAAAGCTGTTGACATTCAGAAAATCCTGGCTGCCCTTCCTTATACATACATCATAGAAAGTTAACAAACAATTATAAAGGCAAACAGTTTAATTCCCTTGCAATAAAGGATTTGATGCACGTGTAATAAAACCCTATTGCAACCATTGGCTCATGATGGGGTTGCCCCAAGAATGTTTTTGGTGTCTCCCCTAAAGGATATATATATTTGCAAGAGATCATGCAACAAGTAATTATTTGAGGGCAGATGGGGGGGAAAGAAAATGTTCCATGAGAAGTGGTTGAAGCAGACTTGGCTCATATTCACAAGTGTTTTGAACAGTCAGGCAATCTCTTTGAAACATACAAAATACATGTGGACATAAAACTGAATGCAGGGTGGTGCTTCCTCTGACTGGGGTGTCACAAACAGTGGGGTGTTCCTAAAATCAGAGCCCAGCTACTCAGGACAGAAATGAGAAGGAATTTTCTCACCCAGAAGGTGATGATGAATGTTTGGAATTCTCCACCCATAAGGGAATGAGGCAACAATCACTGAGCCACATTAACATGGACATGGTGGGTCAAAGGGCCTGTTTCCGTGCTGACTATAACTCCACGGGAAAAATTAATAGATTTCTAGACACAAGGGTCTCAAAGGGTTAGTATAGTGAAGAGTCACTGAGGTAAAAATACTAAAAAATACTAAATCAAAAAGTAAAAAGGGGAGTGAAACAAAGTAGAGCATAATCGTGGGCAAATTTAATCTTAATGTAGATTGGATAGATAAAAGTGGGAATGCTAGCCACAACAATTAATTCAGAGTGTATTCAGGATGGTTTGCTAAAACAAAACATTATGCTTTGGGAAATGAGCAATAATGAGCAATAAACCAACCAGGGAACAGATGTAATAAATGTTCTCAGTGTAAATGATGCCTGGGAAACAGTGAGAGTGAGAAAATTGGGTCTGGAATTTTGAGTTACCCATAATTTGGGCAATGTAAATACAATTAGTTAAAATGCACTGGCAAAAGGGATTAGCAGATCATAGTAGACATAGCCATGTACAGCTTTGGCCCACTGGCATGTGCTAACTATGAAACACCCGTTTACAGGAATCCTATATTAATAGACAACAGTGACAGAAATTTAAGCAGATAATTCCACGATACCCAGCAAAAAATTAAAATATATCCCAATTTGGAAGAATTCGTAATTGGGGTAAAGTGAACCTACCTTGGCTAATGTGGGAGCCGGCACCTTACAAGGTGTGAAACTCCCAGAATTGTTGTTTCTGATAAGACAGGGGACTGCGAAAGTTGTGTCTCTGTTAAGTTTAGCTAGTACAAATACATTTCTACAATTAGCTGCGAACAATGACATGTTAGCTGGCTGCATAGCAATTTAACCCCTGCAGCTCACATCTGGATAGCTGTATTCAAAGGGCATCATGTGTAGGAAGGAACTGCAGATGCTGGTTTTCACCAAAGATAGACATAAAATGCTGGAGTAACTCAGTGAGATTGAGGATTCAAGCCTTTTTCATCAGTTGTTGCGACAATAATCGACCAGACCACTGGGTTCCCAAAAACGTACGTTTTATTGAGCAGAGTCTTTACATCAGTTCACCCGGCCGTAGACCAGGTAACCCGGCCGTAGACCAGGTAACCCGGCAAAGAGTTGCTACCTTCAGGCATTACTTTATATACCTTTTTAAACAAAGCTTTCCTTCCCCCTTCTTATCCAATTAAATTTCTTCCACATATTCCTTTACATCATTCACCCATTAGCATGATGTCATCAGTCCTCTTCAAATATGGGGTTGTTTTTCACCCTTTGTTTGAGGTTGGTTATCAGCAAAATTGCTTAAAGTTGATCACCTCCAATTATGAAGTTGTTTGTTTTCCATTCTTTGCAAAAATCAGTTCTCTGTGGTTAGTCATTTAATAGAATTAGTGGCATTGGCTGTCTCACATTTAATAGAATTAGTGGCATTGGCTGTCTCACATTTAATAGAATTAGTGACATTGGCTGTCTCACATTTTTCCGTAGCAGGATTTAACACAACTCCTCAGGATCAGCAGCATCTCTGGAGAGAAGGTACGGGTGACGTTTCGGGTGAGACCCTTCTTCCGACTTGTTCAGTCTGAAGAAGGGTTTCGACCCAAAACTTCACCCATTCCTTCTCTCCCTGACCCGCTGAGTTACTCCAGCATATTGTGTCAATCTTCAAAGGGCATCAATCACCCTACAGAATAAGGACGTTTGTTTTTCAGCAGTGTATTCAGTAGACTGTTCAATTCTGTAAAGGGCCTGTTCCACTTTCACGATCTAATTCACGACCTTTTTTACTCGTAGACATTTTTCATCAGGCTAGAAAATATGCCCCGACTTACTTGATGCCACGAGTACCTACGACTAGCATCATGGCCTGCTACGACCTACCTACGACCTCGTGACGACCATGCTGCGAGTATGAGTCAAGGGCAAACTCGGCAGAGGTCTTGAATTAGGTCGTGAAAGTGGAACAGTCCCTTTAACATGTTAATCCAGTGTCAGATAGCATCTATGGAGAAAAGGAATAGGTGACATTTCGGGTCAAGACCCTTCTTCAGACTGAGAGCCAGGGGAAAGGGAAACAAGAGATATAGTTCTGTAAACATGTTAATCCAGTGTATTTTGTCTCTCTACATGTTCAGTCTTCAGTCCTTCGGTTACAGTTCTATAGATGCTTTGTTTTGTTAGTTATGTGTTCAAATTTTAATTAATGTCTGTACATATTTTAATGCTTTGCTCTGATGCTGTATTGTGCTTGAATAAAAGTTTGAAAACACCACAACTGGACTCGGCAAATTATTGAGAATTCAGTGATGCCACAGCTAAGCAAGAAAGTTATGTGTTCTCATTCAACTTGATGCTCTCCACAATGCAGCAAGTTAGCAACAAGACGGAAATTTGGGATATATTCAGAAATCAGCGGTGGACCATAAAATTATTTAACAAGAGAATAAACAGGATAAACTAGCAAGATATAAAAACCCATAAGAGTTTAAAGTATATAAAAAATGTCAAAGTGGGCCTCTTGGAGAACGAGGCTGAGGAAATAGCTAGGGAGAACGAGGAACTTGCAGAGGAGTTAAAAGTTAAACAGATCTCTTACCAAGACTTAGCAGTAGATGGTATTGTGAATATCATTCAGATGCACAGCTGTGTTAGATTTATCTGGTGTGGAGCATTGAGAAATTGCTGCCATTACATAATTTTATCCAGTATTATGCTGAAATGTCAGCCTTGATTTTGTGTTCAAGTGTCTGGTCTTGAATCCACCACATACTGATTCAAACTACTGACAGCATGGCTCATGAATGTAATTTCTGCTGATCGGAAAAGGCACAGTGGGAAAGATGCCCTCTTTTCTGCATCCCAACAGTATTAAGGTTTGACTGCTCAGCCTGAGGCAAGGATTCTACATTATCTCAAACACAAGACCAAAGATCCTATAGCGGAGCTATAGGATCTTTGCACAAGACCAAGTTTCAGTTGACATGAACAAAGGTCTCAGCTCTGAAGGCTGATTTTGTTGTTAGTGCATAGTACTGGAAGAACCATACAATTTTCTTGGATAAGGCAATAGAGCATTGGCAGACTTCACGCTTGTGTCCCTGATAACTAAAGAACATCATCATTTTGCTTGTTGGCTGCAGGCTTGGGTGTTATACGTAATTGAACAAAATGATTGTCGTGGAGCAGTTACTTCTGTGCCAGCATAACGTGGTTAATGAGAGGGTTCTGTACAATTACACTTTGTTTCATTCTCAGTCACATGGGGAATGATGATATGCACATGAAACCATTTGCAACTTTATTTAGTTACGCTCTAATATTACTTTTGGCGTGGCAAACAATCTTGCATGGTGGGGTGGAGAGGGCTTGGTTGGTTTACGTGAGAACTCTGAAGCAAATTACACAGCTACACTTCACTGGTTTTCTAATTGACTCCTCCCAATTCCTTTTAAACCTTTTTTGAGAAAACCAGAAAAGGAAAGCATATTAAAATTATGGGGCAATTAAAACTACTGTTTTGCAAGATGAATTCAGGAAAAATTGTGGCTGAATTGTGGACCATGTAAGCAAAGTTGTGGATAAGTAATATTAACTATTCATTTAAGTAATTTTTAAAAGTCAGCACACCAAATATTTTTTGGGCCATGGAAAACAATTTTAAAGAGAGCCAGGGCATGGGTTGTTGCAGGCACTTACATGTATCTGATGCCACCTTCAAAGTTCTATACATATACATAACCCCCCACCCGCTCCAGACATGACAACGGGTCTCTACTGGGGACCATTTTCCACACTGAAGGCCTCCACCCTATATATAGGTATGTTACAAAACTTACCTTCAGCGGCGCTGCAATTCTGCAACTGGCCGTGTGCGCGATTTTGGCGCGTTTGATGGGGGGGGCGGGGTTAAAACGGGATTTTTTTCCCGACCTGGTCCTGAATTATATTTGTTGGAGTGCAAGATGTTGCTAAAGAATCGTTCCTACGGCGTTCTGTGTGTTTTTTTTTTTAATTCACCCGACAAGTTAATCGCTGGAATGATTTTAAAATCAGCTTCTGAAGCTGTCAATGCCGACAACTGGGACGGATTTTATGGAGGACCAGGTAAAAGAAAGTCGTTTATTTTTATGTATAAAAGTGTTTCTTAAGATGTATTTAATTCACATTTTAAGTTGCGAAACGGTGATTTTTTCCACCGTAGAACCGGCAGTGTATTTGCTGCCGATATGGGGGACTAAATTCACCGCATCCTGAACGTTCCAAATGGTCCCGTTCCAGAAAATCCCACTCACAAGCTGATTTAAATGGCCATTAATTTACAGGTATTAAACATTAATTTCATTTCATTTGGCCTATAAACCCATGACAATGAGATTTAAAAATGATGTTATATTCTGAATTCTTGTGTGAATGTTATTTGGACACTTAGGCTATTTAAAAATGTTAATCTATTCTTAAGAAATGGATAGATGTTTAGATCTAGTAATTGAATTTTGTAATTAGCTACAATTAGGTAACTAACTAATTATATGCTTTAATTTCAAGTCATCTAAGTAAGATTGTTTCATATTTGTTTCAGAATGCTTCAATCTACAATAACTGAAAATTTCTTTCAGTTCTCTTAAATTTTAAGAAAGTTATCTGCTTTTAAATGTTCTCGATCACAGCTTTTGTGTTAAGTCAATGAAAAAGCAATAGGGAACAAGATGCCAATTTCCAAGTATGAAAATGGCCATAACTTTTTTAATACTGAAGATATGAAAGTGAATTAGGTGTCAAATTAAACTTATTTTTATGCTTTATCTGATGGGATAAATTAAAGACTTGATTTTTTAAATCTCAAAATGTTGTAACATTGCTACTATATAGGCCTCTGGCGAGTCCAAGCTATCTACCTTCCTCCAGCTCACCCCTCACCATCAGTTGTGTGTCCAGTATGCCCCCCTCTCGGAACCCCTATCTTACCTGCAGTAACCCAATCTGATTCATTTCCTTTCTTGATTTCAGCCATGGTGATGGATGATGGCCTTTTCACCGTGAAGGAGCAATGGTTCTGTGTTCAGTAGAATATTGGAAGCGTTCAGTGGCCCAAAGCAAGAAAACTAGCGGCCAGGTCCTGGCTTGGATTTCAGTGAATTAGATAGTGGATCAGCTCCATGGGTTCATAACCTTTCGAATCACAGCAACATTTTCAATCCCAGTTTATAACTTGCCTTTCATTTTCAACCTCAATGTTTTTTGAGGGAAACAGATCCGGGTTTTCACCTCCCTTGTACTGTCTTACATTGTTCCTGAGCAGCTTGCTTGTAATCCTATTGTGCTTTCAAGACATTTCTCACTATCTGGAATGCAGTTTCTCTTTTCTCCCCCATTCAAAACCTGATTGCAATGTCTTCATGAAATGGTGGTTGAGGCAAAATACTAATTATTCAAACCTTTTGGTCCTGTATAATTCTGACAGATTGACACTGCATCCAAGCGTACTGAATGCAGTATCTTCAACTCATTGAAATGTTTCCGAAGTTGTCTGTCTAATCATAATTTGTTGCGCCATTGTGTTGCAGTTTATATTGGTTCAATGTTATTTTATTGTCGCATCTGCCTAGGTACAGTAAAATTCTTTTTCTGCATGCAGTTCAGTAAGAATCCTACTATACATAGGCACAATCATGGCCACTAGGGGCGGCGCTGACTTCAAAATCGCGGAGCCCTGGGATCCCTTTGAATGATCCAGTGAATCTCCATCCAGCTTGGCCTGTGGACTTCGGGAGCCGCGGTCTCCGGTAAGAAGTGGCCGATTCGGAAGTCCAAGCCGCTGAGGGTGTTCTTCCGTTCCGACGTCAGAGTTCCATCATCCTGGCGAGAGGGCCTGAACATCGGGCCACCGTTGCGGCGACTGAGGGGGGTTCGTGAGTCCCCGACCATGGTTTAACATCAAAGAACATCAAAGAGGAGGATGACTGAACTTTGGTGCCTTCCCTCAGTGGGAAACTTTGATTCCGCTGTGTGGGGATGTTTATGTTAAAGACTGTCGTGATCTGTGTTCTTTTTTTATTCGTATGGCTGTATGGCGACCCCAAATTTCACTGTACCAATTGGTGCATGTGACAATAAATGTCTCTTGATCTTGAGCTTGACAATCATATTGAAGTACAAGTGCAGGGCTCTAAATTAGCCGTTGCCCGGGTGCCATTGGCCACTCAAAGTGCAGCCGGGCAACCTAAATGCCGACTCATTTTGCCCGGCTTGGCAATCAAATACTGGTTTATACCGATAGATACAAAAAACTGGAGTAACTCCGCGGATCAGGCAGCATCTCTGGAGAATAGGAACGTGACGTTTCGTGTTGGCTGCGGCGGCGGCTGTATTCGTCTAGTATCTTTGATTGTGGGGCAAAGATACTAGGTGCGTGGTGACGAAGGGTCGGAGCGAATGATGGGCCCCGAACAGCGCCGGCAGAGGCTCCATCTCCTCCACATATTACCAAAAGAACATTTGCTGCAGTTATGTCCTTTGGCCATCTCTTGTCAGTTAGTGTAATGTTTAACCTGTCAGATGGGTATAGTCGGTTTTAACAGCTATTATCATAAAATGCCTTTAGAAATTTCCTTGCAACCTGTATATTTTGTTATGGATAAATTATGTGGGAAGCCAGAGTGTTTCTGTGCCAATAGCAATAACGACCTATGCTATGGCCATGTCATGGTAATTTTCAGAAAACATGCTTGCATCAATTGCAATATGTAAAAAGAGTTGAGATATTGTATTATAATTTTGCTGCATGTCATTGCGGTATATATAATGTCTTGATTGGTGAATATGTTTAGTTTGTGACTTTATTTGAAGCAGAAATAATATGTGAATGTAGACAAAAGTGCTGGAGAAACTCAGCGGATGCGGCAGCATCTATGGAGCGAAGGAAATGGGTAACGTTTCGGGCAGAAACCCTTCTTCAGACAGATGGGTTTCGTTGCCTATTTCCTTCGCTCCATAGATGCTGCTGCACCTGCTGAGTTTCTCCAGCACTTTTGTCTACCTTCGATTTTCCAGCATCTGCAGTTCCTTCTTGAACATAATATGTGAATGCTTCATTGAGCATAATTCCAACTGGTAACTACGCACTTCGTCCAAGCACATTATCACACGCTTCATGCAAACAGTCTTAAATGACCACCTAAACTGTCATTTGGCAACCTAAAAAGCTGTCAAGGTTGCCCGGCTGGCAACAGGGAAAAAAAGTTAAGCGAGAGCCCTGAAGTGTAAGAATAGTAGATTATACTAACACAGTACAAAAGTCGTCAAGCTTCTGGTGCTGTTTTGTGTGATTCAAATCCAAAGTTGTTAACAATGTAGAGTCTTAACTTTGGCATAAAGGCCCATGATCCTGGCAGCTGCACTAGATCAGAGCTGCAAGGTCGACCTAGCCAGGCAATGGTGCCGGTGTCCTGCACCACTGCTCTGTCACTCCGTGCTGCTGCAGGCTGTGTCCGATTCGCACGGCCACTTGGACCGATACATGACTTAATCGAGCCCCAGGCTGCTGCAGGGCCTCCAGCTGCTCACTTCACTAATGCCTCAATCCAATCACATCCACCCATGAACACATCGTGCCTCGCCTCACATGGCCACTGCTCTGACTCTGTGCCTGTGGCACCTCATGCAGCTGACCCCTGAGCACCCAGAGCATCTCCAAGGCCATGGAATGCAAACCCCAGTCGTTCATCGGCACAGTTGTTTTCTTGTGCCTGCTGCCGCCATATTGAATTGGCATTCTTTGAATGCAATAGTGACAACATTCACTATTGAAAATATTAATACTTTTAATCATTGAAAAGGATTTAATCATTTGTAAATTGATGCCCAGGAAGCAGTCATTCAACTTGGTGTGAATGCGATGGCTGAAAAACATCTTCAGGATGACTCAATTTCCTTACACCTGATATATGATACTTACCTAGGTAATTGTTATTTTAAATGACATGAGGATATTATATGCACTGCCATCTTCCCCAACTATTAGAAAGAGACTTCCAAAGCCTGCTTGTGTATTGCGTGCTTTCATTGTCTCTCAACCTCATTCAAATCCTATTATATTAAATCTGAGACGATATCTTAATGACATTTCTGCCAATTCCTATTGTCACCATGTCATGGCCTCTTAATCTATAGGCTTCTATTATCTTTGCCTTTGGTCTCTTTCCAAATAAATCAATCATACCCTCGAAATGATTTTGAAAGTATTTTGAAGCAATTATTTAAATGTGCTGATAAAAAAAAAATCATAATTGCTGACTTTGTTTTTGACTTCTGTGCGGCTATTCTTCAATTGTGAAAAAGGAATCTTATATTGCTTGTTTGTGAATAACAAATGACTTGGATATTTTATCCAGGTACTAATTGCAGAGATTAATCAATTTCCTCCACATCCCAAGTCTGTGTGGGTTTCAAGAGTCAAGAGTATTTTATTGTCAAAGAAGGAACTGCAGATGCTGGAAAATCAAAGGTACACAAAAATGCTGGAGAAACTCAGCGGGTGCAGCAGCATCTATGGAGCGAAGGAGATAGGCAACGTTTCTGGCCGAAACGTTGCCTATCTCCTTCGCTCCATAGATGCTGCTGCACCCGCTGAGTTTCTCCAGCATTTTTGTGTTTTATTGTCATGTGTCCCCGATAGGACAATGAAATTCTTGCTTGCTAAAGCACAACAGAATATTGTAGGCATAAATACAGATTAGATCAGTGGGTCCATATACCATAGAATATATATATACACACACACATAAATAAACAGATAAAGTGCAATAGGCTGTTATAATTCAGAGTTTGTTTGAGGTTGTGTTTAATAGTCTGATGGCTGCGTAGAAGAAGCTGTTCCTGAACCTGGATGTTGCAGATTTCAGGCTCCTGTACCTTCTACCTGATGGTCACGGAGAGATGAGTGTGGGTCCTTGATGATGCTGGCAGCCTTTTTGAGGCAGCGACTGCGATAGATCCCCTCGAGGGAGGTCAGAGCCGATGATGGACTGGGCAGTGTTTATAACTTTTTGCAGCCTTTTCCGCTCCTGGACACTCAGGTTGCCATACCAAGCCACGATGCAACTGGTCAGCATGCTCTCTACTGTGCACCTGTAGATGTTCGAGAGAGTCCTCCTTGACATACCGACTCTCCGTAATCTTCTCAGGAAGTAGAGGCGCTGATGCTTTCTTTATGATTGCATCAGTGTTCTGGGACCAGGAGAGATCTTCGGAAATATGCACGCCCAGGAATCTGAAGTTCTTGACCCTTTCCACCATCGACCTGATATAAACGGGACTGTGGGTCCCCATCCTACCCCTTCCGAAGTCCACAATCAGTTCCTTGGTTTTGCTGGTGTTGAGAGCCAGGTTATTGTGCTGGCACCAATTGGTCAATCGGTTGATCTCACTTCTATACTCTGACTCGTCCCCATCAGTGATACGTCCCACAATTCGTCGGCGAACTTGATGATGGAGTCGCACTATGTCCGGCTACGCAGTCATGAGTATAGAGTGAGTACAGCAGGGGGCTGAGCATGCAGCCTTGACGTGTTCCCGTGCGGATTGTTATCAAGGATGACACATTTCCACCAATACGGACAGACTGTCGTCTGTGAATGAGGAAGTTGAGGATCCAATTGCAGAGGGATGCGCAGAGACCCAGATCTGAGAGCTTGGTAACCAGCTTGGAAGGGATGATGGTATTAAATGCCGAGCTGTAATCAATGAATAACAGCCTGACATGAGTTTTTGTTGTCCTAGTGGTCCAGAGCGGAGTGGAGGGCCAGCGAGATCGCATCCACCGTTGATCTGTTGTAGCGATAAGCGAACTGCAGTGCGTCCAGGTTTTTGTCGAGGTATGAGTTGATTTGCGCCATGATCAACACTTCATCACCACGGACGTTAGTGCCACTGGTCGATAGTCATTGAGGCACGTCACCTTGCTCTTCTTGGGCACTGGTATTATTGATGCCCTTTTAAACCAGGTGGGAACCTCAGACCTCATAGGTGAGAGGTTGAAAATGTCCGTAAAAACTCCAGCCAGTTGGTCCACACAGTTTTTTAAAACACGTCCGGATATTACCATCACGTCCAGGCGCTTTCCAAGGGTTCACCCCTCTGAAGGATCTTCTGACGTCGGCCTCTGTGACTGTGACCGAAATACCATCACGGTGAATGGGGGCTCGGGAAGGCACATCAGTATTCTCCCTATCAAAGCGTGGGTAAAACGCATTGAACTCGTCAGGGAGTGATGCTTTGCTGACATTTGAGCTGCCTCATGATTTCGCCTTGTAGGAAGGAGGTGATTGCATTCAAGCCCCTCCACAGTTGCCAAACATCCGTCTCATCCTCCAGCTTGGAGCAGGTCCCTTTTGGCCTTTTTGATGGCCTTACCAAGGTCATATCTGGACTTTTTGTAGACCTCTGTATCTCCAGACCTGAATGCCCGGGATCTGGTCTTCAGAAGAATGCGGATCTCATGGTTCATCCAAGGCAGGTTAAATGGCCTCTAAATTGCCAAAAGTGAATAGGGAGTAGATAAGAAAGTGGGATAATGTAGAACTTTGTGAATGGGTGTTCTAAGGTCAGTGTGGTCTCGGTGGGCCAAAGGGCCTGTTTCCACACTATCCTTCAATCAATCACACTGAGATTAATGTTAAATCTGTGATTACTACATTTACTAAAAGTATACAGATTTAACTTTACAATTTCATCACATCATTGAGCTATAAATTCCCCTTTTTGCTTTGGGATTTAGAGTTTAGATTTAGACATGTCTCTCATTTTGGGTACTTCATATTGAAAACATCCTGAAGAACAATGGTCTACAATATTGAAGAGGAAGAAAGAGAACAATACAAACAATGTTTGATTTATGACTTAAGAGTGAGCGGTTCTGCTAAGAAAGGTTTTTTTTCACTTCAGCAAAAACAAACTGCTAGAAGAAGGTTAAACAACACCTCTAGATTGAACGGGCAGACTCCGCTTTGGGTCAAGAACCTTCTTCAGACTGGAGTGAGGGGACTGGGGGGGATTGGGAAAGCTGGAATAGAGATAGACTTAGGGCAAAGCCTGGCAAGTGATAAGTAGATGCAAGTGAGGCAGGGTGGTTGGCAGATGGGTGGAGTAAATGGTGAAAAAGCCAAGAGGGTGTGAGATACGAAAAGAGGAGGAGTGAAATATGAAGCTGAGAGGGAGTGATATGGGTAGAAGGGGACAGGGGGAAGATGGAAGCAGGGGATGGGGCAGATGGAAGGGGTGGGAGAGGAGCTTACAGAGGGGAAAGCTCTCTGAGATGTATGGGAGAAATGTGTGCGTGCCAGGGTGAGTTGGGTAGTGAAGTGAAAGTGAAGTAGGGCATGCCTTGCAATTGGAGACTTCCATGTTCATACCTGTGTGTCGTAGACTTCCTAAGTGGAATAAGAGATGCTGTGCTTCCAGTTTGAGTGTGGCCCCACTCGAGGAGGAGGTCAAAGACAGAAAAATCAGTATGGCCATGTGGAGAGGAGTTAAAATGGTTAACAATTAGGAGATCCAAGACAAAGTACAAGTGTTCGCCAGAACAGTTGCTTAGTCTAGGCTAGATCTCGATTCTGTATAGGAGGCCACATCAGAAGCACTTAATGTACTGGAGTGAGATGAAGGGTTTATATTGTCGCACAATTTCTGACTGAACTCCGTGCAACTAAATTAAGGGTGGGGAGTACTTTAGACTGTAAATAAATATTTAATTAAATATAGGGGCTGTTTAATGCCCTTTCAGAAGCTTTCCTCATTTCCATAGCCAGTAAATGAGATAGCAATAATTCTGTAACATGGGTCTTTGGGGTAACTCAGCAGGTCGGGCAGCATCCCCAGCGAAAAAGGATGGGTAATGTTTCGGGCTGGGACCCTACGTTAGACTGAAAGTGGGGGGGGGGGGGGCTGTGAAGAGTTGGGAGGTGAGGAAAGACCAGGACCAACCAGGGCCAACCCCTATTTTTAGTCTGAAGAAAGGTCTCAACCAAAACATCACCCATCCTTTTTCTCCAGAGTTGCTGCCTGACCAACTGAGTCACTCCAATACTTTGTGTCTATCTTTGGTATAAAGCAGCATCTGCAGTTCTTTGGTTCTACATTTTGACTTCTTTCCATGTTGTGTTACACTCAGTAGTATTTCAACACTGAAATGTCCATTAGTGATACAGTTCATATTGTCTGTAATGTGATCACATTAAAATTCTAGAATTAATTCTAAACTAAAGACAATTTTTATGAATTCTAAAGGAATATCATTGTTTCCTTTCAACTCCTTGTGGAGTTAATTGCGCAATTAAATAAACTGAAAAGGCAACAATTTTGTGTTATTGATTACATGAATAGATGAGTATTCCAGTCAGCTCCAGAACGGCTCTTTGCTAATTATTAAGATTGCAAACTCCTACTCAGTTTATTGATGCAAACTACTGATGAATGAATGTATTTCCAGTCGGTAGAGCAAGGCAACAGTTCACATGCTGGTATTCAACGCTCGATGTTCAATACCATCATCCCCTCCAATACTCGTCTTCCTCATCCACAGACCACAGTCTGCTCGAATTGGCAGAAATACTTCTTCCTCATTAACAATCAGTAGGGGAGCACCTCAAGGCTGCGTGCTCAGCACCCTGCTCTACTCACTCTATATGACTGTGTGGCCGGACATAATGCGATCTCCATCATTAAGTTTGCCGACAACACCACCATTGTTGGACGAATTACAGATGGTGCCGAGTCAGAGTACAGAAGTGAGAGCGACCGATTGACCAAATGGTGCCAGCACAACAACCTGGCTCTCAATATCAGTAAAACCAATGAACTGATTGTGGACTTTGGAAGAGGAAGGATGAGGACCCACAATCCTGTTTATATCAATAAACAGTCAAAAACTTCAAATTCCTGGGATTGCATATTTCCGAAGATCTTTCCTGAACCCAGCACACTGATGCCATTAGTGTAAGTGGGACAGGCCCTTACTGATAATGTTGGAGAATTAACATACATTTCATAAGTTCATAAGAGATAGAAGCAGAATTAGGCCTTTTGGCCCATCAAGTCTACTCCACCATTCAATCATGGTTGATCTATCTTTCCCTCTTGACCCCATTCTCCTGCATTTGCCTGCCTGCCTGCCTTCCTAATGGGAAATTAAACTCGTCAAACCACTGTTCACTATTACTTAGCCATTTATATCATGGTACCAGGAATAAATTGGACAGGAGTGGAGAGAAAATGGGTAGAAACAAATATTTATGAAAAGCTGAAGCTTGTGTTGTCCCAAGGATGCTGGATTATCAGGGTTTTGCTTATTTAATAGTTGGGCAATCAATGTAGAAAAATCAATGAGAAAATCAGTTGTGACAAATCTCCATTTTTGAGGCTGTAACTAGCAGAACCGATAAGGATGAATTCAGGACATTCTGGACATTCAGAAGCTCTTCAATAACAGACTATTCACCCAAATTAGAGGCATGTGACAAAAGATTAAGCAGACTGGACCTACATTCTTCTAAAGTTAAGAGGAACACGAGATTATCTCATTGAAATTTACCGGTTAGATGGAATAGATGCAGAGTGTTTCTCTTAATCAAGAGTGTTTGCGTCATATGCATCAGGAGAAGCACAATGAACTTGTGGCAACTTTAAAGGCACAACAGAACAGCAAATAAGTATACAGCAATGAATAATATAATAAATTGTTGGTACAACTAGGAAAACAGACCATAATAGTGCACACTGAAGTACTTATAACAACATAAACAAATCCATTTTAGATCATAGCTGAGGAATGTTATGATCTAAGTTTGGGTTGTGCAGTGTGGTTCAAGAGTCGGACGTTTGCTGGGAAGAAGCTGGAGGGTCTCAGTCCCCTGAACATTCTTTCTGATGAAATGAGAAGGTGGCGTGGGTCTTTTATGATATTAGCTGCCTTTCTGAGGCAGGGGTTCCCAAAGATATCTTCGATGGTGGGGAGGTCAATTGCTGTGATGTACCGGGCAATGTGTTTAAATTACTGAACCAGGCGGTGATACAACCAGCCAGTATGCTCTCTGCCGTACACCTGAAGAAGTTCAATAGATATTTGGAAACATGCTGAACCCCCTCAAACTTCTGAGTCGGTGATCATGGTCTCACAATAAAGGTCAGACATTCAGACCGAAATGGAAAGAATTTCTTTCCATTCACAGATTAGCAAACCTTGAGCCATGAGAGGTATATTCAAGCTAAATATCAACAAATTATGAGATATTAAGGGAATGAATCTGGAGTGAGTGCAGAAAAGGATAAAAGTTAAACTCCGACCTTATTAAATGACAGAGCAATTAATGAGTGGCCAAATTACCTATGCCCACTGTTTTTTATGTATGAGGATAATAAAAATAATTCAATGATCTTCTGCCAAGCCAGATGTTGAGCTTGCAAACCACCAGCTGTGTGAATTAAGTAAAAGAGGCTTATTTTGCTTCAAATGGAACAAACACAATAAAAAGCAGCTACATCGAACACAAATATGGATTTTTAACAAACCTGCTAACTTTCTACTACCAAGCCTGACCAATCCAACGTTCCAAGTCCACAGTTCCCTGGAAGTGTCAACACAAGTAGATAAAGTAGGCATATGGAATGTTTGCCTTCATCGGTAGGGGGAATTGAGTAAGAGAGTTATGTTGCGGCTTTATAAAAACTTGGCTGCATGTGGAATATTGTGTACAGTGCTAGTCGTCCTAACACAGGAAGGATATGGAAGCTTTGGAGAATGCTGCCGCCATTAGAGGGTATTAACTGTATAGAGAGGGAAAACAAACTTGGACTATTTTCTCTGGAGCCTCAGATGTTAAGGGGAGACCTGATACAAGTATTTGGTATAGTAGAGGCATAGATAGGGTAGATAGTCCGAACCGTTTCCCCAGGATTTAAATTTCGGACAAGAGAGCATAACTTTAAGGTCAGAGGTAAAAAGTTTAAAGGTGTGCAGGGTTTATTTTCTATAGAGAGTGGTGGGTGCCTGGAAAATGTGTGGTGGTGGATGCAGATATGATAGTGCCGTTTAAGAGGCTTTTAGGTAGGCACATGGATATCCAGGGAATAAAGGGGTAGGGATCACACGCTGAAGACGAGACTAGTTTAACGTGGCATCATAATGTGGCATCATGTTTGGCACAGAAATTGTGGGCCAAAGAGTGTTCTACGCTCGATGTAAGCAGACGTACAAATTCAGTTATCATAGACCTAAGCACACCAGGATTGACAATACAAGCACATGGAAAAGAAGAGTGCTAATATTTTACATCTGTGGAGAAAATTTTGCTTTCAGAAAATGGTCATGCTTTTTCCATTACTGCCAAAATGAGCCAATTCAGAGATTGTTAAAGGAAAAAAAACTCTTCTAGTCTCAGGGGCCATTCTTCAACTTTTCTACAGCTGTTCCAGTTGTCCTATTATAAATTGCAGAAATGATAGTCTGAGAATTCCAACTGCACCAGGCCCATTTAAATGAAAAGACCACAATGCTGGCACAGGGACAGGGATAATAAATTATGTCACCATCCTCTCCCCCCAGTAGATTCATATTCTGAATCCCCATGTATATTAACCAGAGGTTTTTTAAACACCCATATTCAATTATCAGACAAAACAGACATTCTATTGCAATCAGGAAGAAAGAACCAGATTGTAAAGAAATTAATGCAGACTTGCAAATATTTTTGACAGCTAAGCCTAGTGTTCACATTCCACACCCACACAGACTGCACTCTCCCAAACTTAAAAAGCAGCCTCTTTTCCCTTATATTTAAAGCTTCTGTATTGTAATTATTAAATGGAGGACTCAAGGGATGAGGAGATAGGATGGAAGAGTGTTGCTCTGATGGAAGATCAGCCATGAGAAGCTGAATGGCTATTTGTGCTTTGAATTTTTAGGTCATGTCTCACATTGCCTTGACCTTCTACAGTATATCTAATTAGATTTATGTTTATTATTGTCAAGAGTACAGAGGAACAGTGAAAAGCTTTGATTTTCATGCTATCCAAACAGATCATATATACCATACATAACTATAATCAATAAATAGATAAACAGGAAACTGCAGATGCTTATTTACAGAAAAAGACAGCACTGGAATAATGCAGTGGGTCCGACAGAATCTCCTGAGAACATGGATATGTGATGTTCCAGGTTGGGACCCTTCTTCAAACTAATTGTGGTTGGGAGGGAAAAGGGTGGAAAGGAGGGTGGGGGGCAACCCCCATGAACATCATATAACCATATAACAATTACAGCACAGAAACAGGCCATCTCGGCCCTTCTAGTCCGTGCCGAACACTTACTCTCACCTAGTCTCATCTACCTGCACTCAGACCATAACCCTCCATTCCTTTCCCGTCCATATACCTATCCAATTTATTTTTAAATGATAAAATCGAACCTGCCTCCACCACTTCCACTGGAAGCTCATTCCACACAGCTACCTCTGAGTAAAGAAGTTCCCCCTCATGTTACCCCTAAAGTTTTGTCCCTTAATTCTCAAATCATGTCCTCTTGTTTATAACCATATAACCATATAACAATTACAGCACGGAAACAGGCCATCTCGGCCCTACAAGTCCGTGCCGAACAATTATTTTCCCTTAGTCCCACCTGCCTGCACTCATACCATAACCCTCCATTCCCTTCTCATCCACATGCCTATCCAATTTATTTTTAAATTATACCAACGAACCTGCCTCCACCACTTCCACTGGAAGCTCATTCCAAACCGCTACCACTCTCTGAGTAAAGAAGTTCCCCCTCATGTTACCCCTAAACTTCTGTCCCTTAATTCTGAAGTCATGTCCTCTTGTTTGAATCTTCCCTATTCTCAAAGGGAAAAGCTTGTCCACATCAACTCTGTCTATCCCTCTCATCATTTTAAAGACCTCTATCAAGTCCCCCCTTAACCTTCTGCGCTCCAGAGAATAAAGACCTAACTTATTCAACCTTTGTCTGTAACTTAGTTGTTGAAACCCAGGCAACATTCTAGTAAATCTCCTCTGTACTCTCTCTATTTTGTTGACATCCTTCCTATAATTGGGCGACCAAAATTGTACACCATACTCCAGATTTGGTCTCACCAATGCCTTGTACAATTTTAACATTACATCCCAGCTTCTATACTCAATGCTCTGATTTATAAAGGCTAGCATACCAAAAGCTTTCTTTACCACCCTATCTATATGAGATTCCACCTTCAAGGAACTATGCACGGTTATTCTCAGATCCCTCTGTTCAACTGGATTCTTCAATTCCCTACCATTTACCATGTACGTCCTATTTTGATTTGTCCTACCAAGGTGTAGCACCTCACATTTATCAGCATTAAACTCCATCTGCCATCTTTCAGCCCATTCTTCCAAATGGCCTAAATCACTCTGTAGACTTTGGAAATCCTCTTCATTATCCACAACACCCCCTATCTTGGTATCATCTGCATACTTACTAATCCAATTTACCACACCTTCATCCAGATCATTGATGTACATGACAAACAACAAAGGACCCAACACAGATCCCTGAGGCACCCCACTAGTCACCTGCCTCCAACCCGACAAACAGCCATCCACCATTACCCTCTGGCATCTCCCATTCAGCCACTGTTGAATCCATCTTGCTACTCCTGCATTTATACCCAACAGTTGAACCTTCTTAACCAACCTTCCATGAGGAACCTTGTCAAATGCCTTACTAAAGTCCATATAGACAACATCCACTGCTTTACCCTCGTCAATTTCCCTAGTAACCTCTTCAAAAAATTCAAGAAGATTAGTCAAACATGACCTTCCAGGCACAAATCCATGTTGACTGTTCCTAATCAGACCCTGTTTATCCAGATGCTTATATATATTATCTCTAAGTATCTTTTCCATTAATTTGCCCACACTGAAGTCAAACTAACAGGTCTATAATTGCTAGGTTTACTCTTAGAACCCTTTTTAAACAATGGAACAACATGCGCAGTAGGCCAATCCTCGGGGACTATTCCCGTTTCTAATGACATTTGAAATATTTCTGTCATAGCCCCGGCTATTTCTACACTAACTTCCCTCAATGTCCTAGGGAATATCCTGTCAGGACCTGGAGACTTATCCACTTTTATATTTTTCAAAAGTGTCAGTACTTCTTTTACTTTGAAACTCATAGTATCCATAGCTACTCTACTAGTTTCCATTACCTCACATAATTCAATATCCTTCTCCTTGGTGAATACCGAAGAAAAGAAATTGTTCAATATCTCCCCCATCTCTTTTGGCTCTGCAGATAGCTGTCCACTCTGTCTCTCCAATGGACCAATTTTATCCCTCGTTATCCTTTTGCTATTAATATAGCTGTAGAAACCCTTTGGATTTACTTTCACCTTACTTGCCAAAGCAACCTCATATCTTCTTTTAGCTTTTCTAATTTCTTTCTTAAGATTCTTTTTACATTCCTTATACTCCTCAAGCACCTCATTTACTTCATGCTGCCTATAATTATTGTAGGCAGCATGAAGATCTCCCTCTTTTTCCGAACAAGATGTCCAATTTCCCTTGAAAACCAGGGCTCTTTCCAATTTTTACTGTTTCCTTTCAACCGAACAGGAACATAAAGATTCTGTACTCTTAAAATGTTCCCTTTAAATGTCCTCCATTTCTCTTCTACATCCTTCCCATAAAACAAAATGTCCCAGTTCACTCCTTTTAAATCATTTCGCATCTCATCAAAGTTAGCCTTTCTCCAATCAAAAATCTCAACCCTAGGTCCAGTTCTGACCCTCTCCATAATTATATTGAAACTAATGGTATTGTGATCACTGGACCCGAAGTGCTCCCCAACGCATACCTCCGCCACCTGTGCCGTCTCATTTCCTAACAGGAGGTCCAGCACTGCCCCTCCTCTAGTAGGTACCTCTATGTATTGCTGCAAAAAACTATCCTGCACACATTTTACAAACTCTAAACCATCCAGCCCATTTACAGAATGTGTTTCCCAGTCTATGTGTGGAAAGTTGAAATCTCCCACAATCACTACCTTGTGCTTACTACTAATATCTGCTATCTCCTTACATATTTGCTCTTCCAATTCTCGATCCCCATTTGGCGGTCTATAATACACCCCTATAAGTGTTGCTACACCTTTCCCACTTCTCAGTTCCACCCAAATAGCCTCCCTAGATGAGCCCTCCAATCTATCCTGCCAAAGCACTGCTGTAATATCTTCCCTGACTAGCAATGCAACACCTCCACCTCTTGCCCCTCCAATTCTATCACACCTGAAGCAACGAAATTCAGGAATATTTAGTTTCCAATCACAGCCCTCCTGCAACCATGTTTCACTGATCGCCACAACATCATACTTCCAGGTGTCTATCCAGACTCTAAGCTCATCCACCTTTCTTACAATGCTCCTAGCATTAAAATATGCACATTTAAGAAACCATCCGCCTCTTATTCTCTGTTTATTTCCTTTTTCTTCTTTCTCCTCTTGTGTCCGAGTGCTTCCCTTTTCTGTTTCCTGCCTCCCATTCTGTCTACTGGCTTTCTCTATTTGAGTCCCTCACCCCAACCATTCTAGTTTAAAGTCTCCCCAGTAGCCTTTGCAAATTTCCCCGCCAGGATGGTCCCCCTCGGGTTTAAGTGCAACCCATCCTTTCTGTACAGGTCCCACCTTCCCCAAAAGAAGTCCCAATGATCCAGAAACTTGAATCCCTGCCCTCTGCACCAGTCTTTCAGCCACGCATTTATCCTCCACCTCGCTCCATTCCTACTTTCACTGGCAGTAATCCTGAGATTGGTACCTTTTTGGTCCTTTTCCTTAACTCTCCTCCCAACTCCCTAAATCCTCCCTTCAGGACCTCTTCCCTTTTTTTACCTATGTCATTGGTACCTATATGTACCACGACCTCAGGCTCCTCTCCCTCTGATTTCAGGATATCTTGGACGCGTTGAGACACGTCCAAGACCTTGGCACCAGGGAGGCAGACCTCCATCCTGGTCTCCCGACTGCGTCCACAGAATCGCCTATCCGACCCCCTAACAATAGTCCCCAATTACTATTGCCTCATGTTACCCCTAAACCTTTGCCTCATAATTCTCAAATCATGTCCTCTTGTTTGAATCTTCCCTACTCTCAATGGAAAAAGCTTTTCCACGTCAACTCTGTCTATCCCTCTCATAATTTTAAAGACCTCTATCAAGTCCCCCCTTAACCTTCTGCACTCCAAAGAATAAAGACCTATCTTGTTCAATCTTTCTCTGTAACTTTGGTGCTGAAACCCAGGCAACATTCTAGTAAATCTCCTCTGTACTCTCCCTATTTTGTTGACATATTTCCTATAATTTGGCGACCAAAATTGTACACCATACTCCAGAATTGGCCTCACCAATGCCTTGTACAATTTTAACATTACATCCCAACTTCTATACTCAATGCTCTGATTTATAAAGGCCAGCACACCAAAAGCTGTCTTTACCACCCTATTTACATGAGATTCCACCTTCAGGGAACTATGCACAGTTATTCCTAGATCCCTCTGTTCAACTGCATTCCTCAATTCGTTACCATTTACCATGGACTTCCTATTTTGATTTGTCCTGCCAAGATGTAGCACCTCACACTTATCAGCATTAAACTCCATCTGCCATCTTTCAGCCCACTCTTCCAAATGGCCTAAATCACTCTGTACACTTTGAAAATATACTTCATTATCCACAACACCACCTATCTTAGTATCATCTGCATACTTACTAATCAGTGTGGATTTAATCTACAAATCCTCCCCACATTACAAACACCCAACTTATGACACCCTGTACACACGAGTGAGCATTTAGGAGACTAGCGGGATGGATGGGGATGGATTTGCCACCTGGTTTCTCGGCTGCAGTCCCTCCCTGTCGGGTGGGCAGCATTTCCACGCGGCTACATTCCCTGCTCCCCACCCACCCCAAAACAATTGGGCTCTGGTTCGAGCTGAGCAGGCTCACTCCCTCACCCAGTGTCCCCAGCAGGCGGCCACTCTTCCTGCACTTGTTCATTCTGCTGTCACGGCTGTCCCAGTTCATTTCCGATGACAAACATTTAGGGTTACCAATACCTCTCAGGAACGGAAGAGTGTTTCCCGAGAACTATTCCTAACCTCATAAATGCCTTTGTTTCTATCAACTGAGAGCCCAATCTTGGTGCTGATTGGCATCAAGCAGCTCTGCATCATCTCCCCAAACTTCTGACCACAAGACGGAGGGCAGTTAATCAGGAGAAAAGTGAGACACTGTTCAACCTCTCACCACTACTCCACACTCAAGGATGCCATTAATTTCCTCATCAAGTTACAGATCGCATCTTATGTTTGTGTATGCATGCGCTCGGGGTATACGCCAAGATAACGCTATTGTCAACACATTGAAGGAAGCTGACAAGAGAATAAAATTATTGCTTCAAATATGTAAAGACAGATGTCTTCCCAATCTTCTGTACAACATCATTATCAACAAGAAAGGTCCACAGTAGAACTCTTGCAAACATGGACAAAGCTTATATGTAGGAGCCATTTATGTTTAGGCTAGTCACTGTTGTCATATTATATTATTTTGTCTAGATACATCTTGCAGTGTTATTTTGGACTCTTGGAGGCAGTTATTAGAAGCACAAGGGGGCATATATATGGGATAGTGGACAGAGAGTGATCAGACCAAGCACAGGAGGGAGAGCATACAGTTTTCACCAGATCAGGGAACAGACTGGGAGAACAGGATTTACAACTTGTATGCCGAATAAGAAAAGCCTGGTACGTTCATCTCTTTGTTTGTACAACTACTTCAATAAAGAACCAATTAAACTGGAAATCACGACTGGAATTTCTATTTGGTCTGTATAAGATTGCACCTCCTACCTGTGTAGTAATGGCAACGGAAAAGAGGACTGGTAAAGTTAGAAATTTGCCATTAAATTATATTTCAGGAGTCCCAACATGCCTTCCCCCTCCAAGGCACTCATCAACAATTAAATTGACTATCCTCAAGGGGGCAAACAGCCTTTAGTTAACTGAGAAAAAGAGGACTTTAAGGGCAAGACCACAAATAGAGCTCAATGCTCACAGTCTGCCTGGCAGCAACATTCCCCCCCTCGCCTTCTTATAGAAGCCAGTCGTGAACTATCAAACATCAGCACATTGGAGAGCCAACACTCTAAATGTACTGGTAGGATAAGTGAACCAATATCAATGTCTTCTCCCAAGCCAATACTCCCAGCACTAATGCCTAAACTACACTCAGTAGGCTTCAAAGACATGTCTGTTTGCCCCACACCTGACTGCCAAAACAAGGATTTAATTCCCAAATCCACAACAAAGACTCCTTGGGAATGAAGATAGACACAAAAAGCTGGAGTAACTCAGCGGGTCAGACAGCATCTCTGGAGAAAAGGAATATGTGACGTTTCAGGTCAAGACCCTTCTTCAGACTGAGGGGAAAGGGAAACGAGAGAAAAAGACGGTGATGTGGACAGATTTAGAATAAAGGAATGAAATGCTAAAAAGTAACAATAATAAAGGAACAGGGGATAGAAACAAAAAGCTGGAGTAATTCAGCGGGACAGGCAGCATCTCTGGAGAGAAGGAATAGATGACGTTTCGGGTCAAGACCCTTCTTCAGACTGGTTAGGGATAAGGGAAACGAGAAATATAGACGGTGATGTGGAGAGAAAAAGAATAATGAATCGAAGATAAGCAAAAAAGTAATGATGATTACTTATTAGCTGTTTACAGGGTGAAAATGAGAAGCTAGTGCAAAATGGGTGGGGGAGCGATAGAGAGAGAGAAGGAATGCCGGCACTACCTGAAGTGAGAGAAATCAATCTTCATACCACTGGGTTGTAAGCTGCCTAAGAGAAATATGAGATGCTGTTCCTCCAATTTGCATTTAGCCTCACTGACAATGGAGGCGACCAAGGACAGAAAGGTCTGTGTAGGAAAGGGAAGGAGAATTAAAGTGTCCAGCAACCTGGAGATCAGATTGGTTCACGCTGGCTGAGCGAAGTTGTTCAGCGAAATGATCGCCGATGAATAAGAGCACATCTTGAACAACAGATGCAGTAGATAAGGTTGGAGGAGGTGCAAGTGAACCTTTGCCTAACCTGAAAGGATTGTTGGGGTCCCTGGACAGAGTCGAGGGAGGAGGTATAGCGACAGGTGTTGCATCTTCTGCGGTTGCAGTGGAAGGTACCTGGGGAGGGGGTGGTTTGGGTGGGAAGGGATGAGTTAACCAGGGAATTGCAGAGGGAACAGTCTCTGCGGAAGGCAGAAAAGGATGGAGATGGGAAAATGTGGCTGGTGGTGGGATCCCGTTGGAGGTGGCGAGAATTTCGGAGGATTATGTAGTGTATGCGACGGCTGATGGGGAGGAAGGTAAAGACTAGGGGGACTCAGTCTCTGTTGCGACTTGGGGGAAGGGGTGCAAGGGCGGAGCACCAAGGAGATATGAATGAGGGCGTCATCTATGATGGGAGAGGGGAACCCCAGTTCCCTAAAGAATGAGGACAACTTGGATGTTCTAGTATGGAAAACCTCATCTTGGGCGTAGATGCGGAGTAGATGGAGGAATTGAGAGTAGGGGATAGTCTTTGCAGGAAGCAGGGTGGGAAGAAGTGTAGTCGAGATAGTTGTGGGAGTCAGTGGGTTTGTAATAAACGTCAGTCAATAGTCTATTACCTGTGATGGAGATCTCGAGATCTAGAAAGTGCAAGGTGAAACTGAGTACAGACAATGAGACTCAACCAGGCAACTTTGAAGCTGGTACAACTTGGGTGAGGGAGAGATGGACAGAGAGGGAATGCAAGGGTTACTTGAAGTTAGAGAAATCGATATTTATACCACTGGGTTGTATGCTGCCTAAGCGAAATAGGAGTCTTGGGAATGCCTGATCCATTATTGCTCGAAAGAAAGGACGACCATTGTGGGATAGCATTGGCAACCCTTTCATCACTAGCTCTGAAAGCCTAATATACAGTGCCCTCCATAATGTTTGGGACAAAGACCCATCATTTATTTATTTGCCTCTGTACTCCACAATTTGAGATTTGTAATAGAAAAAAAAAAATCACATGTGGTTAAAGTGCACATTGTTAGATTTTATTAAATGCCATTTTTATATATTTTGGTTTCACCATGTAGAAATTACAGCTGTGTTTATTCAGTCCCCCCATTTCAGGGCACCATAATGTTTGGGACACATGGCTTCACAGGTGTTTGTAATTGCTCAGGTATATTTAATTGCCTCCTTAATTCAATTCAATTCAATTCAACTTTAATGTCATTGCACAAATACTGAGTATCGGTACAACGAAATGCAGTTTTGCGTCAGTCCGTAGTAGTGCAATATAGAAAAAAATTTTAAAAAGAGGATACAGAACAATAGAAAATGCAGAATAATTAAACAATGGGGACGGAGGGACCGGAGGAATCTATCGCAGTTATAAGAGAGCTGTCCGCACCTAGTCTTTCCTCCAGTCTTTCCAACACCCTTGGAAACTTTTATTGCTGTTTATCAACATGAGGACCAAAGATGTGCCAATGAAAGTCAAATAAGCCATTATGAGACTGAGAAACAAGAATAAAACTATTAGAGACATCAGCCAAACCTTAGGCTTACCAGAATCAACTGTTTGGAACATTATTAAGAAGAAAGAGAGCACTGGTGAGTTTACTTATCACAGAGGGGCTGGCAGGCCAAGGAAGACCTCCACAGCTGATGACAGAAGAATTTTCTTTATAATAAAGAGAAAAACCCAAACACCTGTCCGACAGATCAGAAACACTCTTCAGGAGTCAGGTGTGTATTTGTCAATGACCACTGCCTGCAGAAGACTCCATGAACAGGAATACAGAGGCCACACTGCAAGATGCAAACCACTGGTTAGTCGCAAAAATAGGATGGCCAGGTTACAGTTTGCCAAGAAGTACTTAAAAGAGCAACCTCAGCTCTGGAAAACAGGTTTTGTGGACAGATATGAAGATTAACTTATATCAGAGTGATGGCAAGAGCAAAGTATGGAGGAGTGAAGCAACTGCCCAAGATCCAAAGCATACCACCTCATCTGTGAAACACGGTGGTGGGGGTGTTATGGCCTGGGCATGTATGGCTGCTGAAGGTACTGGCTCACTTATCTTCATTGATGGTAGTAGCATAATGAATTCTGAAGTGTATAGACACATCCTTTCTGCTCAAATTCAAACAAATGCCTCAAAACCCATTGGCTGGCAGTTCATTCTACAGCAAAACAATGATCCCAAACATACTGCTACAGCAACAAAGGAGTTTTTCAAAGCTAAATAAATGGTAAATACTTGAGTGGCCAAGTCAATCACCCGATCTGAGCATGCCTTTTATATGCTGAAGAGAAAACTGAAGGGGATTAGCCCCCAAAACAAGCATAAGCTAAAGATGGCTGCAATACAGGCCTGGCAGTGCATCACCAGAGAAGACACCCAGCAACTGGTGATGTCCATTAATCGCAGACTTCAAGCAGTCATTGCATGCAAAGGATATGCAAAAAATACTAAACATGACTATTTTCATTTACATGACAATGCTGTGTCTCAAATATTATGGTGCCATGAAATGGGGGGACTATGTATAAACACTGCTGTAATATCTACATGGTGAAACCAAAATGTATAAAAATGGCCTTTATTAAAATCTGACAATGTGCACCTTAACCACATGTGAGTTTTTTTCTATTACAATTCTCAAATTGTGGAGTACAGAGGCAAATAAATAAATGATGGGTCTTTGTCCCAAACATTATGGAGGGCACTTAAAGTGACAGAAAACTCACCAACTGCAAACTACCCACTTTCACTGTACAGCAGTCGGAGCACCACCAGACATCTCATAGCCCACATCTGACAGAGGCAAACCCTCCACCCCAAGGTGTGCCACAGAAAAATAAGATAGCAGCGAAATCAAGCTTAGTTATGTCAAAATGTTTAAATAAGAAAATTCTGAACAAATCCCTGTTCCAAAGACAGGGAAATCAAACTGAATAAAACCTACTGCTTTCCTCACCAATGAGAGAGTAATTACACCAACTGAAGGAGAACACCACCACCAGAAGTTCCCAATATGTGCCAAGTTTATTACTCAGAACCATGAGTTTCTTCAATTCACTTGAGTGCCAGTTTCTGCTTCCATTTACTGCCCGCCAATACTTGCTACAAGCTGCTCCGATTTCAACAGACTCAGAGTCGACAGACTCAGAACCCACTGTGTAGTGGAAATTAAAAAACTCTACAAGTTAAGGCTTAAAGGTGAAATTCAGTCAACGGTAGAGTTGACGTAAAATAGCGACATAAGTGACTGCAGATGTTCATATCTTGCGCCAAAAACATACTTCTAGAGGAACTCAGTAGATCAGGCAGCATCTGTGGAGGGAAATGGATGAGCATTTCAGGTCAGGACTCTTCTTCAGACTGATGGTGTAGAGGGGAGATAGCTGGTCGAGAGAGAGGTGAGAGAAAGAGGTGGGGGTAGAAGGGAATCACAGAAGGGGATCAGTGAGAGAAGGTCTCACAGAGCTTCCTTAGACAGAAGAAGAGTTGCCATTCAGTTTCAATATAGGAAGCTGGAAATATTCACATCTCAGTATCTACTAGTTTAAACTACAAAATTCATAATTGCAATGAAATCATCTTCAGAAACCCACAGAAATCAGGCATATTCTTCTCAAAGAATGTCCATCTGGGGCCAAGAGTTGATTCAGTGTGTCTTCATCGTATTACTCTGGCTGCAATGCTTCCTGTTGTAGTGAAAAAAGACGTGATTGTAGTTCTTCAAATATGGCTTCCTACAAATGCAGTGTATTTATTCTTGCACTGTACTACAATCCCTTGAAACCAAGGATTAGGAGTTTTTATTTTTTGTTCCACTTGGAGACTATGTCCTTTTCCCAGTTTTTATAATTGTTCTGCAGAATCTCTGACATTTTTCAATAACTAAATTAAAATCAATAAAATGTATCCTTTTGGTCTCCTCTGGAAGGGTTATGTCACGTGCTATGTGTGTGTACTGATTTAACAATCTACCTTGGGTGGTATTCAATCAACATTAGTTGGTGCAGATTTGAAATCTACCTATCCAGATGTCTCAGCCACGCACAAATGACCTTTGCTGTTTATTGGCATAATGACAAAAGCCAGGACACAATGATTCTGTAGGTACAGGATTTCATCTTTCACCCTGACGTTTGTCATAGAGATGCAAAGCAACTTTGCAATCAGCTACAATATGGGTTAAGCATCAAAAGTGCTTCATTTCTCAATTTCTCCATCTCCGTTGCATTTGAACCCAAGATAAAGCTTTCCATTCTAGGACTTCCGAGATGTCCTCCTTCTTTAGTAAACGTGGCTTTTCCCCCCTGCTGTCACAGACGGATCCTCACCAACATCTCTCCCAATTCAATAATACAATACAATACAATACAATTTTATTGTCATTTGAACCTCAAAGAAGTTCAAATGAAATTTGGTTTCTGCAGTCATACAACAAGAAAAGAATCAAGACACACAACCAACACAACTTGCACAAACATCCATCACAGTGAATCTCTTCCTCACTGTGATGGAAGGCAAAGTCTTGTCTCTCCCCTGCTCTCCATTCTTCTCCCGATGTTAAGGCCCCCGGCGGGCGATAACAAGTCCCGCGGCCGTTAAAGCCACGCCGGGCGATATAAGGTCCTGCTCCGGGTCAATTTCAACTCCGCAACTCGGGCGCGAGGTTGCCGTTGCGGGAGCTCCAAAAAGCGGTCTCCCACCAGAGACCAGCGAGCTCCCGATGTCACCGTCCACCAGACCTGCGGATGGAGCCTACAAAGCTCCGGAGTCGGGTCGCGGCTGCGCGCCACAAAAGCTCTCCACGCTCCGAAGCCAGCCAGCTCCACGATGATGAGTCCGCAGGCTCCGCGACTGGAGCCCCCAAGTCATTCTGTTTGGAGGCCGCTCCACGGTGCTAGGCCCCAACGACAACGGAGACCCGGGAAAAGGTCGGGTCCCTCTTACAGGGAAGAGATTTAAAAGTTTCCCCCACCCACGCCCCCCCCCCCCTCACATATACACAGCTAAAAACAATATAAAACCACAACAAACTATACATTCAAACTATACATTCCTGCTCTCGTCCCCCTCCTCCCAAAAGTAACAAGACAGCGTTCCCCTGATCTTCACCTCACCAGCGTACGCAACCAACACATCATCCTCTGACATTTCTGTCATAGAAACATAGAAAATAGGTGCAGGAGTAGGCCATTCGGCCCTTCGAGGCTGATGATCATGGCTGATCATCCAACTCAGTATCCTGTACCTGCCTTCTCTCCATACCCCCGATCCCTTTAGCCACATGGGCCACATCTAACTCCCTCTTAAATATAGCCAATGAACTGGCCTCAACTACCTTCTGTGGCAGAGAATTCCAGAGATTCACCACTCTCGGTCTTAAAAGATTTCCCCCTTATCCTTAAACTGTGACCCCTTGTTCTGGACTTCCCCAACATCGGGAACAATCTTCCTGCATCTAGCCTGTCCAACCCCTTAAGAATTTTGTAAGTTTCTATAAGATCCCGCTCAATCTTCTAAATTCTAGTGAGTACAAGCCAAGTCTATCCAGTCTTTCTTCATATGAAAGTCCTGACATCCCAGGAATCAGTCTGGTGAACCTTCTCTGTACTCCCTCTGTGGCAAGAATGTCTTTCCTCAGATTAGGAGACCAAAACTGTACGCAATACTCCAGGTGTGGTCTCACCAAGACCCTGTACAACTGCAGTAGAAGCTAGGTACACAAAATTGCTGGGGAAACTCAGCGGGTGCAGCAGCATCTATGGAGCGAAGGAAATAGGCGACGTTTCGGGCCGAAACCCTTCTTCAGACTGATGGGGGGTGGGGGGGGAGAAGGAAGGAAAAGGGGAGGAGGAGGAGGAGCCCGAGGGCGGGCGGATGGGAGGGTGGGAGGAGACAGCTAGAGGGTTAAGGAAGGGGAGGAGACAGCAAGGGCTAGCAAAATTGGGAGAATTCAATGTTAATGCCATCCGGACGCAAGGTCCCCAGACGGAATAAGAGGTGCTGTTCCCCCAATTTCCGCTGTTGCTCACTCTGGCAATGGAGGAGACCCAGGACAGAGAGGTCGGATTGGGAATGGGAGGGGGAGTTGAAGTGCTGAGCCACCGGGAGTTCAGGTAGGTTATTGCAGACTGAGCGGAGGTGTTCGGCGAAACGATCGCCCAACCTACGCTTAGTCTCCCCGATGTAAATCAGCTGACATCTAGAGCAGCGGATGCAGTAGATGAGGTTGGAGGAGATACAGGTGAACCTTTGTCGCACCTGGAACGACTGCTTGGGTCCTTGAATGGAGTCGAGGGGGGAGGTGAAGGGACAGGTGTTCTCCCTGCTCCTATACTCAAATCCTTTTGCTCTTCACTGCCTGCTGCACCTGCATGCCTACTTTCAATGACTGGTGTACTATGACACCCAGGTCTCGTTGCATCTCCCCCTTTCTTAATCGACCACCATTCAGATAAAAGTCTACTTTCCTGTTTTTGCCACCAAAGTGGATAACCTCACATTTGATCCACATTTGCCACCAAAGTGGATAACCTCACATTTAATCCACATTATACTGCATCTGCCATGCATTTGCCCACTCACCCAGGCTATCCAAGTCACCTTGCAGCCTCCTAGCATCCTCCTCACAGCTAATACTGCCCCTCAGCTTCGTGTCATCCACAAACTTGGAGATGTTGCATTCAATTCCCTCGTCCAAATCATTAATATATATTGTAAATAGCTGGGGTCCCAGCACTGAGCCTTGCGGTACCCCACTAGTCACTGCCTGCCATTGTGAAAAGGACCCGTTTACACCTACTCTTTGGTTCCTGTCTGCCAGCCAGTTCTCTATCCACTCAATACTGAACCCCCAATACCATGTGCTTTAAGTTTGTATACCAATCTCTTATGTGGGACCTTGTCGAAAGCCTTCTGAAAGTCCAGATATAACACATCCACTGGTTCTCCCTTATCCACTCTACTAGTTACATCCTCGAAAAATTCTATAAGATTCGTCAGACATGATTTGCCTTTCATAAATCCATGCTGACTTTGTCCAATGATTTCACCACTTTCCAAATGTGCTGCTATCCCATCTTTAATAACTGATTCTAGCAGTTTCCCCACTACCGATGTTAGACTAATTGGTCTGTAATTCCCCGTTTTCTCTCTCCCTCCCTTTTTAAAAAGTGGGGTTACATTAGCTACCCTCCAATCCTCAGGAACTACTCCAGAATCTAAAGAGTTTGAAAAGTTATCACTAATGCATCCACTATTTCTGGGGCTACTTCCTTAAGTACTCTGGGATGCAGCCTATCTGGCCCTGGGGTTTTATCGGCCTTTAATCCATTCAATTTACCTAACACCACTTCCCGGCTAACCTGGATTTCACTCAGTTCCTCCATCTCATTTGACCCCCGGTCCCCTGCTATTTCCGGCAGATTATTTATGTCTTCCTTAGTGAAGACGGAACCAAAGTAATTATTCAATTGGTCTGCCATGTCCTTGTTCCCCATGATCAATTCACCTGTTTCTGATTGCAAGGGACCTACCTTTGTTTTAACTAATCTTTTTTCTTCACATATCTATAAAAACTTTTGCAGTCAGTTTTTATGTTTCCTGCCAGTTTTCTTTCATAATCTATTTTCCCTTTCCTAATTAAGCCCTTTGTCCTCCTCTGCTGGACTCTGAATTTCTCCCAGTCCTCTGGTAGGTGCTTTTTCTGGCTAATTTGTATGCTTCATCTTTTGTTTTGATACTATCCCTGATTTCCCTTGTTATCCACGAATGCACTACCTTCCCTGATTTATTATTTTGCCAAACTGGGATGAACAATTGTTGTAGCTCATCCATGCAGTCTTTAAATGCCTTCCATTGCATATCCACCGTCAACCCTTTAAGAATCAATTGCGAGTCTATCTTGGCCAATTCACGTCTCATACCCTCAAAGTTACCTTTCTTTAAGTTCAGGACCCTTGTTTCTGAATTAACAATGTCACTCTCCATCCTAATGAAGAACTCAACCATATTATGGTCACTCTTGCCCAAGGGGCCACACACATGACTGCTAACTAACCCTTCCTCATTACTCAATACCCAGTCTAGAATAGCCTGCTCTCTCATTGGTTCCTCTACATGTTGTTTTAGAAAACTATCCAAGAAATCCTCTTCCTCAGCACCCTTGCCAATTTGATTCACCCAATCTATACGCAGATTGAAGTCACCCATTATAACGGTTTTACCTTTGTTGCACGCATTTCTAATTTCCTGTTTGATGCCATCCCCAACTTCACTACTACTGTTAGGTGGCCTGTACACAACTCCCACTAGCGTTTTCTGCCCCTTAGTGTTTCGCAGCTCTACCCATATCGATTCCACATCCTCCAAGCTAATGTCCTTCCTTTCTATTGCGTTAATCTCCTCTGTCACATCCAATGTGATCTCACCACCAGTCACATCTTCCCATCTCCATCCCTTTCTGCAGAAACCACTTCCTCTCCAATTCCTTGGTTCACTCATCCCTTCCGACCCAAACCACCCCATCCCCAGGTACTTTCCCCTGCAACTACAGGAGATTTAACACCTAACCCTCTACCTCCTCCCAGGGACTCCAGGTGCCCTTTCAGATGAGACAGAGGTTCATGTGCACCTCATCTACTACATCTGGTGTTCTCGATGTGGCCTCCTGTACACATGGTGAGATCAAGAGTAGATTCAGCGACCGTTTCAGAGAACACACGCTCGATCTGCAAGGCCTACTGGATCTCCTGGTTGCTAACCATTTTAACTCCCCTTCCTGCTCCCATACTGACCTTTCTGTCCTGGGCCTCCTCCATTGCCAGAGTGGGGCCACACGCAAACTGAAGGAAGAGCCCCCTCCCTCCACAATCAGTCTGAAGAAGTGTCTCGACCCGAAACATTAGCTATCCATGTTCTCCTAGGAAGCTAGCCCGACCCGCTGAGTTACTCCAGCACTGTGTATCCTTCTTTCCATCTCAAGTCAGCATTGCTACACGAGACGTGCAACCCAACCCAAGAGTCTTGCTGTTTGCACAATACTCCTCCTGCCTGTTTGCCAATTGTTTTGGAGCAAACTGTTAGCAAGGTACAGGGGAGGTTTGAAAATTGTTATCTAAATGTACAACAGTAATTGCAAGTCAACAAATTAAAGAACACTGTAATCGCAAAGGCCTTACTATAATTGTGGATATACAAATACAAACACCTCCTTGTAGTTGAGTTAAACACTAATGACACTAATTACAACAGCTAACACGCTATAAACCTGCAGCAAAATCAAGGAAACACAGCAGCTATTTTTAAACATAATGCAGACAGGAAGTTGGGTATGCATTTTTGTACAAATGAGATGAAGAGGAAAGAAATTCTAACTCGACAAATTGTTTATGTTTTGAAGCTCACGAGATTCTGCACTATGATCTGAGCAGATATATTTAGCCCTGTTACAAATGTGTGGACTGGGGCAATGGGAAATGCACGGCACACTGACAATTCCCAATGAATTCCCTTAAGACTCTTTGAAGTTATTCAATTTGAAGCCGAAAGGATTACATGATGAGGAATGGTGTGGATTTGGAGATGTGGGAAGCAAACTTGAACACATCCTGCGTGCAATAACAAAGAAAAAAAATAGCAGGAGCTTTGGACATTATTCTTCCTGCCACCAGAATTCTTCGGCACGATCTACTCTGTCTCAGACTTCTGCTTCAAGAGACTATCATTCATAACAGAAGCATATTTTTTACGAAAAAGATAAAAAACATAGTAAAGCAACAATAATATCCAACAGCTAGGCATGAATTTATAGACTTGAAGCATTCATGTAGGATTAACAAAGATTTAACACTGTATGTCACCATTGAATGTGCTTCCATAAGCACAGAAATAGGCCCTGCAACCCACCACCCGACTGTAATAACTAGCAAGTACCAGTCTACACAGACCCCATTTGCCAGCACTTGTAGCCTTTTATGCCGTGGCAATTCAAGTGCTTGTCCAGATATTTATGATGTGTTGCCTCTATCTCCTTTTCAAGCAGATGAAAACCCCTCAGATGCCCTCTAAACATTGAATTGAATTGAATTGAATCCTTTATTTGTCATTCAGACCTTTCGGTCTGAACGAAATGCTGTTGCCTGCAGCCATACATGTAATAATAACAAAACACAATAAACACAAATTAACATCCACCACAGTGAGTTCACCAAACACCTCCTCACTGTGATGGAGGCAAAAGTCTTAGAGTTACTGTCTCTTCCCTCCTCTTCTCCCTCGGCGCCGAGGCGATACCCCACCGGGCGATGGCATCAGTCCCGCGGTTCAAGCTCCGCGGCCCGGGGGTGGTCGAAGCTGCCCGCAGCTGTTGCAACGGGTGCTCCGGAAAACAGGCACCAGCCTGTGACCTGCGAGCTCCCGACATTGTCCTCCACTGGCCCGCGGCCGAGCCCCGGATCCAGGTCGCCGCCGCCAGAACGCCGCCTCAGCCGCCGTAGCACCGTCTCCGCCCCGCACCGGGCCGCCCACAAGGCAGCGTCTCAGCCCCGCACTGGGCTGCCCCCACGAGAGCACCTTCCAGCCGGGAGCCGGTCCGCCCACACGGCAGTGTCTCAGCCCCGCACCGGGCTGCCCCCACGAGAGCACCTTCCAGCCGGGAGCCGGTCCGCCCACACGGCAGTGTCTCAGCTCCGCGCCGTCCGCCCCCACCAGAGCGCCGAGTCGTGCCGCTACCCGGACGTCGCCACAGCTCGAAGACGGCCAGCCTCGCGTTGGTGAGTCCTGGCTGGCTTTACCTCCGGACCCTCGAGGTCGGTCGCAGGTTGGAGGCCGCCAGCTCCGCCATTAGGCCTCAGCGCAGACGGGGGAAGAGAAGGGGGATACGACAAAAAGTCGCATTCCCCCGAAGGGAGAGACAGAAAGCTCTGTTTCACCCTCCCCTCACACACATAACACCACCTAATAACCAAAAAAATTACTAAACTAGACAAAAAAAACAACACAAAAAGTAAAAACAGACAGACTGCAGGCGAGCCGCAGCTGTATCACAGCGCCGCCACATCATACTTTTCGCCTTAAATCTAGGAATTCCAATTTTAATCATATCAGTTTTGAGGAAAGGTTTCTTATTACACAAACTGCTGAAATAACTCAGTGGGTCAGGCAGCATCTGTGGGGGAAAATGAACAGACAACATTTTGGGTCAGGACCAATCCAGTTATTTTTGCTCAAGATTCCAGCAGTTGCGGTGTCTTGTGCCTCCAGAGTTCCTCATTGTCCACCCTCAGCGGGTGCGACAACATCTATGGAGCGAAGGAAATAGGCAACATTTCGGGCTGAAACCCTTCTTCAGACTGATGCAGGGTGGGGGGCGCGGGAAGAAGAAAGGAAGACGAGGAGCCATTCAAGGACCCCATTGGGTCCTTGATGGAGTCGAGGGGAGGGGTTAAGCGACACGTGTAGCATCTCTTGCGGTTGCAAGGGAAAGTGCTCGGGGAGGGGGTGGGAAGGGAAGAATTGACCAGGGAGTTACGGAGGGAGGGGAGGGAGCACTTTCCCTTGCAACCGCAAGAGATGCTACACGTGTCGCATTACCTTCCCCCTGAACTCCATTCAAGGACCCAAGCAGTCGATCCAGGTGCGACAGAGGTTCACCTGCATCTCCTCCAACCTCATCTATTGCATCCGCTGCTCTAGATGTCAGCAGATCTACATCGGTGAGACCAAGCGTAGGCTTGGCGATCGTTTCGCCGAACACCTCCGTTCGGTCCGCATTAACCAACCTGATCTCCCTGTGGCCCAGCACTTCAACTCCCCCTTCCATTCCGAATCCGACCTTTCTGTCCTGGGCCTCCTCCATTGCCAGAGTGAGCACCACCGGAAACTGGAGGAGCAGCACCTCATATGGGCAGTCTGCATCCCGGTGGCCTGAACATTGACTTCTCCAATTTCCAGTAGCCCTTGCTGTCTCCTCCCCTTCTCAGCTCTCCCTCAGCCCTCTGGCTCCTCCTCTTCCTTTCTTCTTCCAGCCCCCCCCCCCCCCCCACCTTGCATGTCTGAAGAAGGGTTTCGGCCCGAAACGTTGCCCATTTCCTTCGCTCCATAGATGCTGCTGCACCCGCTGAGTTTCTCCAGCAATTTTGTCTACCTTCGATTTTCCAGCATCTGCAGTTCCTTCTTGGACTATGTATAAACACTGCTGTAATTTCTACAGGGTGAACCCAAATGTAGGAAAATGGCCTTTATTAAAATCTGACAATGTGCACTTTAACCATGTAATTTTTTCTATTGCAAATCTCAAATTGTGGAGTACAGAGGCAAATAAATAAATGATGGATCTTTGTCCCAAACATTGGGGAGGGGACAGGATATATTTTCCACGACATTTTTCCAGCATTAAATGCTAGCAGCCTTATTAAATATCTGAAGGATTAATACTTAAAATGATCAATTCAAACCCCTAATTCATTACTGGCATTCAATAGAAATATCAATCCCAGTAATCTATAGTGGATTTAGAAGGATTTAAAACATCCCTCATAGGCAGCAAATGGCATGCTCAGACTTGTCATCTCTTTGTGCAAGCCACAGAACGCTTAATACAACTTCTAACATAATACATTTTATAAGCCAATTTAAAAAGCTTTGAAGTCTCTTAAGAAAGACAAATTAAGCTATGAAGGTACGGTTCTCATACCTAATTAATACTTAGCACATAAAGACCAACAATATTATTCATATTTCAAAACTTCTAAGTTACTTAGCCCATTGTAACTTAATGAAAGGACATTGAATATTAGGATGTGACTCAGTCCTATAAACAAACCTAAGGAAAGGTTCATACATTAAAGTACAGGGCTTCAACAAGATTTTGAAGAGACAATATAGGATAAATAGGAGGCAAATGTGAGAGAATATTTCTGCTAGGTTTAGAGTTTGCAATAATGAGAAGAGGAAGTCAGCCAAAATGCTCATGTTAGGAAAAGCATTGGGGGAGAAAATCGCTCAAGTTAATGCAACCATTAACTTTCAGATAGAAAAGTCAGATTTATATTCCCACCAGGAATGCAGGTTATCAAATTAAAGTGCAGGCATTGAGATTCACAATAGAAGAAAATCTATTTCCCATAACTAACTGTGCAAACCAAAACAATTAAATTGTAGATGCTTTCTTCTTTTGCACTTATAAATAAAGATTTGTGGCGGCTCCCAAGGGTCGGGCCATCCTAACTGTCGAACCCCTCGGCACGGGAGTTGTTCAGTCCGGAGGCGGCCCTTAACCAGAGGGTTTAAAGGCAGGGGTTTGGGTGCCATCTTTCTCTCGTGTGGACTTCCCTACAACCGGGAGGAACACAAATAAAGGTGCCTCTCAAAATACCCGACTCCTCTCTTTCGTTTCGAGACCTACGCACCACAGAAGAATGTCCTTCCTCAAATTAGGGGACCAAAACTGCACACAATACTCCAGGTGTGGTCTCACGAGGGCCCTGTACAACTGCAGAAGGACCTCTTTGCTCCTATACTCAGTGGGGGGCAAAAGTGTCTGATTCCATGATGTATCTCTAAACTGGACCCAAGTACATTGGAGGTCTGGGATCATATAATTTAGTGCATCCTTAATCATATCACATGCAGCAATATTTCAGCACACCATCACAAACACAGAAAAATAAAGTAATTGGGGAATTTGAAATCAATACAAGTTGTTGGAAGAAATACATCTCATGCTGAATTTGATAGCAATACCTGCATCCAGGTGACAAACATAAATCAATCTAGTTTTTTTTTTGTGTTGTGGTTTACAGTATCACCTGTGTTCCCCCACAAAGCTGATTGGATTACAAACTGATAAGTGGTCATTATCCAGTCATTAAACAATTTAACGGGATGAAAAGAGTCAGCAGCTGCAACATGAAACAAACACTCCCAGCAAATTGGCAGCTGTGATTTACATCCTGCATGACTATTTTCAACTGACTTGCCAGTTCATCATATTTAAGAAGGAACTGCACATGCTGGAAAATCGAAGGTAGACAAAAATGCTAGAAAAACTCAGCGGGTGAGGCAGCATCTATGGAGCGAAGGAAATGGCAACATTTCGGGTCAAGACCCTTCTTCAGACTGAAACGTAGCCTATTTTCTTCACTCCATAGATGCTGCCTCACCCGCTGAGTTTCTCCAGCATTTTTGTCTACCTGCCAGTTCATCATAAATAGCTTTGCAGCTTACTATTTTAATTCAATTTCAGTCCAGTTGGTATTCAATTCAGTTGGTACAATGTAATATCGATTTATTATTTAGGAAACAGATTACAAGCAGATGAAAACTGTAATTTAAAAAGTATTTACCCTCCAAAAAATATTTATTGCAAGTCTACAGATATGGATAAGAATATTTAAAGCATGACAAGGCATAAACAGTGACCTAAAAAAGTTTACATTATTAACATCTAACAAAATTGAATAACAGCTCATATTACTCACCAGTTCCTGAGGTGCAAAATTAGCAGAGTCAGAATCCACTGACCAGTAACAGTAATCAAAGCTAAACTCCATATTACGCTGCCTTGAATCGCCAGGGCTATCAACCCGTGGGTCCAACTGAAATTAAGAATTCAAAACAAATTTCATTTACTACAGATATCCCAGATTCCTTGCACCACGTACTATACAGTTTGTCAATTCTATTAACTATGTTCTCATATTAGTTTATTATCCATTATATTTTTTGAGTCTGAGAAAGGTGACAATGTGAGTTGAATCAGCCAACTTGCAGTAAATGATCAGAGCTACGTAATGGACACAAATGTACAGAACACATCAGGGAGGACCATAATACCATTGCCATTCAATGTGATGGCTTACATGTTGATCACTTATAATGGCGTGCCATACTTAATTATTGAGCAATTTTATTATTATCACTTTCTTTTTAAGTTCAAAATATTTTATAACGTTACACTAGAAAGGTACCCCTGAAAAATGTTCACAAATGCAGAATTAGAACTCCTTTTGTAGAAATCGCTATCAAAACATGGGGGTGAGGACACACACACACACACACACACAATTCCTTGGTGGACCCGCACACATGCGAGGCTTCGGTGGCTTCAGCCGTGGGCCCTGTGGACGGTAACATCGGGAGCTGACCTGATCAGAGAACTGCAGATGCTGGAAAAATCGAAGGTAGAAAAAAATGCTGGAGAAACTCAGCGGGTGAGGCAGCATCTATGAAGCGAAGGAATAGGTGACGTTTCGGGTCGAGATCCTTCCTCGGACCAGATCTGATGAAGGGTCTCGACCTGAAACGACACCTATTCCTTCACTCCATAGATCCTGCCTCACCCGCTGAGTTTCTCCAGCCTTCGGGAGCTGACCTGGTTGGTGACCGACTCCGAACTCCAGCAACAGCAGCTTCATCCGCCCCGAATCGTGGGGCTTGAATCGGCCCGTTCGCGGGGCCTTTCATCGCCCGCCATGGCTTATCGGCCGGCGGGGGCTTCAACATCGGGAGCCTTGATCGCCTCGATGCAGCAGTTCGATTTTAAGCCTCATCGGGCGATGCAAGGCCCCGCGAACGGGCCGATTCAGCCCTTAGAAAGCGTCTGACACCCGCTTGAAGCTTTCAACAGCTACAATGTGATAAATAACACAAACAAATAAAACTGAAGCAAATAAAGGCAAACAGAAGAACCAACCTTGGAGGGCAGAGAGAGATGGTAAAAAACATACTAAATAACGTGAGTGACCTGAACGAGGGACTTAACTGCTAGCCAGCCAGGGAACCAATTTGACCGGAGCCTAATGACCTGACCTGTTTAAATCCGATACTCATTTAAATCTTTCCCATCCACCAATACATCCAATTAGTTAAAATTGTAATTGTACCCGCATCAGCTTTAAGAAATTCTTCGTGAATACCTTCAGTAATACTTGGTCAAAACACAATTGATGACACATCGTGTTAATATGATGTTAATTGAGACACCCCCACTGTCTCGCGGAAAGCGGAGATTTTAAATATTTTTTTTCCACCGAATTTCAAAATCCAAATGACAAAACATTGGGGGGGGGGGGGGGGGGGGGAGATTGTCCCCCATCTCTCAAAACATGAGAGGGACGCCCCCCCCCCCCCGGGATTTCCACCTATGTCTGGCCATGTGCTTTGGAATGCTTCATGGTCATGAAAGGTGCTGCATAAATGCAGTACTATAAGCTTAGAATAAAACCGAGTGTAAATATATTCAGTTGCTTCACATATGAGTGGTGCACATCATGAGAAACATATTAGATTTGAATGAGACATTTCCTGTGGCTAAGCCAATAAATGCATAAGCATGAGAAAGTAATTCTTGTTGGGAAGAACAAAGAAGAATATAGGTTTGGTTATCTCGGGCTACTGTTGAGAAACTGCTGGCAACTGATTGTACAATGGGACTGCTGAAGGTCAGGACAAAATGTTCAGAATAAACCACATGCAAAGCAAGAAATAAAGTAAAATAGTGGTTCCACCAGAGCATCAAGCCATTGGTTCCAGTCACCAAGTACAACTTCTCTGGAGATCTTTTACAGTGCCCCATCCACCCACAGACTTCTCCCCAAGATACCAAAATGGACGTCCCTTGTTAGAAATACAAGACCCTCAGGGTTGAGAATGACTCATTGCCACTCTGGTTCTCTTAAGATTCTTACAATACCAAAAATGTCCCTTCAGCCCATCGAGTTTGCTGCAAGAATTAACCATCCATTTACAATAATCCACACTATTCTCATTTTAACATCTTATGTTACATTATATATAGGTTTGGAGGAATATGAGCCAGCACAGGCAAGTGCGACTAGGTTAGATATCTTGATCAGCACGGGCCTGTTTCCGTGCTGTTTAGCTCTATGATTCTCGCTTTGCTGAACTTGTTCTCATAAATAACTCATTCAATTCCTTAAAAAAAAAAATCAAACCTGGAGCTTTAGTTTAGTTTAGAGATACAGCGCGGAAACAGGCCCTTTAGCCCACCGGCTCCGTGCTGACCAGCGATCCCCGTACATTGTCACTTCCCTACACCCACTACGAACAATTTTTACATTCAAGTCAATTAACCTACAAACCTGTACGTCTTTGGAGTGTAGGAGGAAACCGAAGATCTCTGATAAAACCCACGCAGGTCACAGGGAGAACGTACAAACTCCATACAGACAGCACCCGTAGTCGGGATCGAACCCACTCTCCGGCGCTGCATTTACTGCATGGCAGCAACTTTATCGCTGCGCCACCGTGACCGCCAATCCCTGAGAAAATCCCTGCACTGTTCAAGCTATCCATCTCCTTATGGGATACATTGAACATTCCTTCTTTTACTCTAGCTCAGGGTAACCTACAAAACAATACAATACAATAACCTATCTCAAGTCTCTTTTTTCTGGCACATTGATGACAATCAATATTGCTTGAATTTGCATATAATGCAATATTAAAATTTTCCTGCTGAATCCCACCCTACACTCACTGTCACTTGTTCTAAATTTGACTCTTCCCGTCATTTCTCAATATCTCCATCTGCACCTCAGAGGATGGGTTAGCTGCAAGTCCATCAACACCCACAGCTCGCTGAACCACACTTACCCCAACCCAACTTCTTGCAGAACTCCATTTCCATTCTCCCAGTTTTCCCATCTCTGTCATATCCTTCCACTCCACCAACCTCTAAATGCATCAGATCCAAGACAATAATTTCTGCCATTTCCAACATGACACCACAGCCATATGTAACCTCCCATCCCCTCCACTCCCATTCTCCTCTTCCCACTGTCACTCCAGATTCAATTTTCCATCCCATAGCATCTTCCCATACAACTACACGAGATATAACACCTGCTCTTTGATAGTTTATTTTCCTGTCAATAGCTCTTCCGGGTGAAGCAGTAATCCACAAATAGATTCTCCAATTAAATAAATTGCATTTGCTGCTCAAAATGTAGAGCAGGGGTCGGCAACCTTGTTCTGCATAGGGGCCAGGACACATGTCTGTGAGCGGACGGCGGGCCACATCTATCACGTGTACACATGGATCCCGCCCCGGATGGCAGGCATCAAACCACGTGATCACATAGATCCTGTCCCTTCGAGGCCCCTAGTTACTCACATGTCCCCGGCCTATTGACAATACCGATCCCGACAGTAAAGCCCAGACACAGAAGGTGCGCGGCCGTGCAGGCGGCTTTGCGCAGGATGCGGTACGACCAGAGCTTGGCGTTTGGCGCTGCTTGGCATTTGGCGCTGCTTGCCAGCGCTCGGCCCTGCTCGCCACTGCTTGGTGGCTCCGCCAGCTTAGGCCTTCTTTCGTCACCGCGCCTGGGCACCGCGGCCTCGGGAGGTACCAGAGATGATGGAAGTCTGTGGGCCGGATGATTACGGGGAAAAAAAACCCGCCTGCGGGCCGGATGTTTTGGGTTACGGGCTGCATTCGGCCCTGGGGCACTAGGTTGCCAACCCCTGATGTTGAGTCCTCTGCATTGGAGTTCATAACAGTGACCCTAGATTTCCAATTATCCTTAATTAACTTCTCCAGCTTTGGCCACCTTCATTGTTGCAACAAATCCCTTGGGACACCAAAAGATACCTTCCCTTAATACAAGAATTATTCTTTATCTCCATTCGCAAGAATACCCATAAAGAAAAACGTTAAGTATTTTGGTAAAAAAGGTTTGTGCCAATTTCTCTTTTTGAATTTTAAAAGGGATTAAGAAATCAACAACTGCTCCTCATGTTATCCAATTCTAACAATTGCTACACTAAAGAGATTAAAAATGCAAAGATGATATTTTATGTAAAAGGTCAGGTTTTAGCATTATGCTTTCAAGTATAGATTTAAAATGTCAACTGTCAGCATTCCGTGGCTTAGTTGCTGGAAACACTTCCTGTTTACAAAACCTCTGATCTGCTCACAAAAAACGTTGAAAGAAAACAGGATAGTTTGCGATGTCAGAATTAGACATGGAGAACAATTGCCGACTGTTTTTTGTTAACCTTGGACATTGTATTTAGAATACAAATTGGATTAACTCAAAGCTAGACTCACCTACATTGCACAGAGATACAGCTTACACCAGTTTCACTTGACTGTGCCATACAACCTGAAGGCTTATCAATTCACCGATGGACTGTATTGTGCCCTCGGCAATGTAAGAGGTGGAAGGATCTGCTTCCTTATCAACATCTTGTGGTGCTCAGATGTGGAGATCCTGGCGAATTCCTGCACCCCTGACTTGGTGTGCTCCTACCACCTACAGTGGGAATTCACATTGGCTATTCTGACTGTAGTCTACATCCTACCCCATGCGAACGTAAAGCTTACACTGAATGTACAATATACATCTACAAATAGCCTTGAAATGAAGTACTATGGCCTTTTACATCATAGCCAGGGACTTCAGGCAGGTCGACCTCAAGAATGTATTACCAAAATATGTCCTGTCGCACCAGAAGGTCAAACCAGAGGGTCAAACAGCTTTGACCACTGCTATACAACAATTAAGGATGTTTTCCCCTTCACATCTCAGCCCAAATTTGTTAATTCAGACTGTGGTTCAACTCCCTGTCTATGAGCAGAAGCTGAAGGAGGAAGATCCGGTACAATAAGTCATATAGTGCTGGTCTGAAGAAAGACACGAGATCCGTTGTGACTGCTTTGAGATGGTGGACAAGTCCACATGCAAGGATTCAGCAGCCAACCTACGTGAGTATGCCACTGCTGTCAGAGTGAGAGTGCAAAGGAATGCATGGCTAAGATAACACAAGTTTCCCCAATCAGATACAGCAAGATCCACACCCTAGCAAAGTACGTCTGATTTGTTCAAGTCGGGTGAACTCAACCTGTACTGGAAATCTTAATGGGTCCTTCACAAAGTGGCATGCTTTTACAGAATACAAAGCAAAGTTGGGCAGAATTGCCGGCATCAATGCATCCCTCCACCTCAAGCTCAATAGATTCCATGCTCGTCCAGAAGGTCACTAAAATTACGTCACCTGCACCCACGCCATCAGCCCAGATGTATAAACCAGTAAAAAGCAACAGGCCCAGATGGATCCCTGGCCATGTCTTCAGCACCTGTGTAGACTAGATGGCAGGAGCATTTGTGGCCATCTTTATCATCTCCATGCTCCAATCGAAGGTTCCCACCTGCTTTAAAACCATTATCATGTCACTGCCAAAGAAAGCCAAGGTAATATGCCTGAATGACCACCATGCATAGGCTCTGACATCCACCCCTACTTCCTGCTTCAAGGCTGCACATGGCACACAACTCCAGCCTCCCAGGTAATCTTGATCTAGTGCAATTTACCAACCGCCACAAGTATTCTAAAGCAGGTCCCATGTCCCTAGGCTAACACTCATCCCTGAAATATCTGGATAGCAAGAACACCTGCATCAGACGCCAATGGATTGATTACAGCTCCACCTTCCACACCACAACATCAATCAAATTAATCTGCAAACTCCTGGACCTATGACTCAACATCCCCCTCGACAATTGGATCCTTGACTTCCTGACCCATAGACCACAATCAGTGAGGATATGCAACACAACATCCTCCACGATAATTCTCAACACCGACGTCCTGCAAGGCTGTGTTCTCAGCCTTTAATATACTCCCTGTACTGTGTCAAATTGTGCTCCAAATCTATTTATAAATTTGCAGATGCCTCCACCTTAGTGGATCAAACAATGATGAGATAGAATGCAGGAAGGAGATATAGATAGTAGTAACATAATGTTAAGATAACAGACACTCCCACGATATCATCAAGACAAAGTAGCTGGTCATCGATTTCAGGAAGCAGGATGGAGTTCACACTCAAGTCTGACGGAGATGGTCAAGAGCTTCAAGTTCCTTGGCATAAATATCACCATCAATTTGTTCTGATCCAACCACATTGAAGATACGGTCAAGGAAGCACACCAAAGCCTCTGCTTTCTCAGAAGGCTAAGGAAATTTGGCATGCCTCCAACAATTCTTACCAATTTCTACAGATGTACCATAGAAAGCAGCCTATCTGGATGTATCACAACTTTGTATGGAAACTGCTCTGCCTAAGGTCTAAATAAACTGCAGAGAGTTGTGAATGCAGCCCAATACATCATATACAACTGCTTCTCCCACTACTCCCCCACCAATCAACTCCATCTGCACTTCCTGCTGACTCGGGAAAGTAACCGACAAAATTAAAGACCACTCACTCACACATTTTGTTTTCTCCCCTCTTCTGTTGGGCAGTTTCTTCCCCACTGTTAGACTCGTGACCGGACGTCATATGCTAAAGATAAATTTGCAATATTCCAATCTACTCCAAAACTCTACTTTCTCAGTCGCTGTAACGCCATATTCTGCGATCTGCTCATTTTCTCTTTTACACTACCTGTTTACTACATATGGTATGATTTGTCTGGAAAGTACAAGAAACAATGTTTTTCTCTGTATCACGGTACACATGTCAAAAATAAATCAAATCAAATCAAAAAACTGCAAATGCTGGAACTCTGAAATAAATACTGAACAGCTGTAAAATAAAAATCAGGTTGAACATGCTGGAAAGACAGTAGGTTTGTTGAAGGGTCAGGAACCCGAGGCATTCACTGCTTCTCTTCCCACAGCTGCTGACTGACCTGCTGGAGTTTTCCAGCATTTTCTATGTTTTCAATATTGTTTAGATGTAATGTTAGATATTATCTGAATTGAAACATACATAACATAAGCTCACTTACCCTGACATTTCTGATGCTGGCAATTTTGTCATCCACCTTCACAATTATACTTGAGCCTTCTGCACATTCTCTGGAAAGAAACATGGACATGATTAAAAACTATTCTAAACTGTGAAGTTCACAACAAGCAAATAGCATAGTTAGACAAATATACTCTTTCCATATGCCAGTCATATAAGAAACAGAGCTGGTATAATTATCAAACATTTTGGATATCATTGCATTGTAAATAATCAATACTTAGCTATAGATATCTCCAAAAATAAATCATTTTCAAAAGATGCATGCACACATGGTTTCAATCCATAATTTACTGGAAAAAATGAAAATATCTTTTAGCTTAACATGCACAATTTGCACCCGCTGACTTCAATCAGCTCAAATCATTGCAATATTCAACTTTGGAGAAATGCCTTAGCTTGGCTGCACTGATTCAGAATCACATTCAGTAAAGCAAAATCATAGGAACATGAGTAACAGCATAGTGCTACTGACTAATCACAAAGGGATAAAAATGACTGTATGGAAAACCATTTCAACTTTTGCCAAACAAGATACAGACAACAGAGTGCTGAAGTAATTCAGGGGTTAGGCAGCATCTCTAGCGCGCTGAGTTACTCCAACACTGTGTCTTTTTTTGGGAAACCAGCGTCTGCAGATCTTGTTTCTAGAAGATAAGCCTACAGGGATGTGGCTTTCCTGGAACATGGTCCATAATTGCAATTATACTTAACATGAAACCACATAATCTGTCTCATGTCTAGAGACAATAATAGGGAAAAAAAATTTGTTTCACAAATTTTGTAAGAACACATTTTCTGTACCTCAAATTTTTGGGCTGTGATTTGTGAATTCTGTTAGGGTGTTACCCAAATGGTCACTACGCCTGTTGTTGAGAGAGACTCAAGAGTGTTTACTTGTCGTATGTACTGGGATCAGAACAATTAAATTCTTACTTATGCCTGCAAAGCTTCAGTCCTGCGACATATGACAAATGAAACACTCTGGACTCTCTGGCTTTGCTACAGGCATTATGACCATTCGAGTAACATAAATTTGTCCTTACAGAATTCACAAATCACTACCCAAATATTTGAGACAGGGAATAAAATTCACATTTATAGAATGCAAAAAAAGCTATAATTAAAACAAGGGAGGGAAGTATTTGTCAATTATTTAAAAACTAAGTTAGAAAATCAATGCTATATTTATATATGTCCTTGACAGCCTTGAACACCCACCCTCCACTCCCAAAATAAATCACCCTGAATTACATTAGAAATGCAGTCACTACAGGTCTCTGGGCAGCCAGTTTCTGCATTGCAAGGTATGTGAACAGCATTGATCATATTATCTGCTTTATTGTTGCTGGGAAGTACAAGTTGGTCAAGACACAGGGGTGAACTCTCATGCTCATCTTCAAACAACGGCACGGCACATTTGAGGTGGACAGGAAGCTTCGGTTTAACGGCCTTGCTACTGAATTAGATACTGAACAGAAAACCAGTATAACAGTAACGTTGTGGAATAGAGAACATTCACATGATACCAATGGACATTTTCAGCTTTACCATTAAATAGTGTTATCAATTAAGCAGATTTTTCAACACCATACTTCAACTAAAACAAACAACTTGCATATCACTTGGCTGCACCTCAGCTAAAACTGATTGCTGCTGAATCTGTCAACCATATATCTGTCATTTGCCAATTCAATTATCGCAATAGCAGACAAATAAAACTGTGAAAAATAAAATTATAGACAGTCAAGACCTCAGCGTGCCCCACCATTCCATATGATCATGGTTGACATGTGCTCACAACTCCTCTTCTGAATCAACTCCCATTAACCCTCAATTCCTCAATCTTTCACATATTTATCTCTCTCCAATTTATTTATTTCCAATGATCAAGCCTCTACCACCACTGGGCAGAAAAATCCAGAGATTCACTATCCTCTGAGAAGTTGTTTCTACACACCTCAGTTTTAAATGACCAGTCATTTATCTTGTAGCTATATCCCCTCATTAATGCAAACATCCCAATATCAACAGCCAAGCCCCCTTAACATATTGTATGTTTGAATAAGGTCATCCCTTATTCTTCTGAACCTCAAGGAATACAGACCGAAAGAATCCAGCTTCTCTTGTTAGATCAATCCTTTCATCCCAAGTATTAGTCTGATGATTGTATTGGCTCCAATCGTATTAGAGACTTGTTTTATTTCCTAATCTACCTCATTGTGGACCATGCACTTTTTTACAAGTCTGCACTCTGTAACATTATGCCATAACACAATCTTCTGCATTCTGGAGACACAAGGAACTGCAGATGCTGGTAACAAGAAAGACACAAAATGCTGGAGTAACTCAGCGGGTCAGGCAGTATCTCTAGAGAACGGGCATAGGTGACGTTACAGGTCGGGACCCTTCTTCAGACTGGTGGTGGTTGGGGGTGGGGGTGGGGGGGGGGGTGGAGAAAGCTGTAATAGGTAGATTCTGGTGAGGGAATTTTTTAGGCAGACGGTTGGACAAAGGCTGGAAATGAAAAGACAGGTGTTGGACAAATGCTTTGAAAAGTTGTGAATTGTGAAGCTCCCACCTGATCCCACTACCAATCGCATATTCCCATCCCCGCCCCTTTCCGCCTTCCAGACTGTTCCCTCCACACCTTCTTGGTTCACAGATTCCTTCACACCCAAACTACCCCTCCCCAGGTACTTTCCCGTGTAACCGCAGGAGATGCAACACCTGTCCCGATACGTCCTCCCTCGCATCTACCCAGCGACCCCAGCAGTCCTTCCAGGTGAGACCGAGGTTCACATGCACCTTCTCTAACCACGACTCCTGCATCCAGTATTCCCGATGTGGCTTCCTGTACATTGGCAAGACAAAGCGTGGATTTGGTGGCCATTTCGCGGAACACAGAGCTCAGTCAGTCAAGGCCTACTGGATCTCCTGGTTGGTAATCATTTTAACTCCTCTTCCTATTCGCATAATGACCTCTCTGTCCTGGGCCTCTTTCATTGCCAGAGTGAAGCCACACACAAACTGGTGGAACAGCACCTCAGATTCTGCTTGGGGAGCTTGCACCCAATGGTATGAACATTGAATGCTTCAATGTTATGTTACCACATACCTCTCCTCCTTTATCCCCACCTCCCCTTTCTTTTTCTCCCCCCTCCCCACTCTCTCCCCTGTGCCCTACCTGGACTTGGATCCATTTCTCTCCTCCCCTCCCATCCACATTCCTTCCTCTAGCTTCACAATTTGCATCTCTTCAATCCTTTTATCTCACACCTTGTCTTTTCTTCTCTAAACTTTTTCTGATCATCTGCCCATCATAAAAAACCCTGATCTGTATCCTACCTGATCTCCCGGTTGCTGGACACTTCCCATTCTCCTTCCCATCCCTACCCAGACCTTTCTGTCCTAGGTCTCCTCCATTATCAGAGTGAGGCTAAACACAAATTGGAGGAACAGCATATTATATTTTGCTTGGGTAGCTTACAGTCCAGTAGTGTGAATATTGATTTCTCGCTTCAGGTAGCCCCGGCATGCCCTCTCCTCCTATATTTCTTGTTTCCCTTATGCCTAACCAGTCTGAAGAAGGGTCTTGACCTGAAACGTCACCCATTCCTTCTCTCCAGAGATGCTGCCTGTCCCGCTGAGTTACTTCAGATTTTTGCGTCCATCAACCTATTATTTGACAGGCTTTATTGCATCCCTCATTTCTTCCAGCTTTCTTCTCTCCCTCCCCCCCTCCCAACTCCACTGAAGAAGTCTGAAAAAGGGCCCCAACTGTAATATCACCTATCCGTGTTCTCCAGTAATGCTGCTTGACCCTCTGAGTTACTCCAGCACCTTGTCATTTTTTGCATTCTGGTATTTTCCCCTATGCTCTACCTATTGTACTGTCAATTATGATTCTTCTGTATAGCACGCAAACAACTATTTTTACTATATCTCAGTACGTGACAAAAATAAACCAGTACCAATATTAATCCACCAGGGATATTGCAATGTTCACTGTGGTGAAAACTATTGCAAAAAAAACTGAGGTAAGCAAGCACGTGGGGAGAATAAAAATGAGACTAACATAATTTGTCTTTCAAATGTTTGCTGCCAAAATCTAACTTTGCACACCTTTCTACTAAACTATTGCGCCCTCGACCATGTAATCCTGCATTTGCTCCAGGCCTCCTGAGACCTCCAATCTGAAGTTCTCATGGTTGTGTCTGAATATTTTCATGGCTTCTTTCCTCCAAATGTAATCACCAGCTCTATTGGGAGGCCAAAATTCTCCTTTTGTGTAATTCTGGTCTTCAAACCACGAACACACTTACCTCACTATTCCCTTAGCTATGGAATTGGCAGTAAAACCTTCAAACTTAGCCAAAGCCATAGAAACCGTGCTCTAAAACTCTGTTCCTGCCCGGACTTCCTTAAAGCCACAATTTTGGTCACCCTCCCAAGCTCTATTGCATTGGCCAACATCTACTTCTGCCTGATTACACCTCAGTGATGCACCTCAAAAGTGATTTTCATGTTACAACACTATTTTAAGTGCATATGCCATGCTGTTAAACAGACGTGGCTGTGTCCATTTCCTTCAGAGTAGTAGTTATTGTCCCAGCCTTTTTTTTATATATTCAATAGGATATATACAAAATTGAAATGAAAAAAAATCTGATCATTCAGTCATTAAAATGACAGCTCTTCAAAAAATAGGATAGTGCCAATCTTTGTCTGACTTCTGTTACATCAGATAGTAAGTGCAAAGGCAAAAAGGAAAAAAAATTGAAACCAAAATTTGACTTGTGTAATCTAGATTAAATAGCAAAGCAAGTTCTCTGAAATGGCACATTCTTATGGGCCTGTCCCACCTAGTCAATTTTTTAGGCGACTACAGGCGATTAGGTAGTCGCCACATGATCGCCAGTGGTCGTCGGGATGTCGCCTGTATGGTCGTGAGTAGTCTCCTCAGTCGCCCAAAGAGTCGCAGCGTCTTTCTGGTCGCCGCTAGATTTTCAACATGTTGAAAAATTTTCGGCGGCAGTGGCGACCGTGGGTTTTACACCAATGAGTGTAGCTTGACGTAGGTGCTGTCGTAGGTTGTCGTCAGGTTAACGTAGGTTGTCGCCAAGATGTCGTAGGTTGTCACCAGGTGACGTAGGTTGTCGCCGGTGCTGACTTCTGTGAATTCCAGTGTCGTATTCGCCGCCAGTCGCCTAAAAATTCGCCTAAGTGGATCAGGCCCATTAATCCAGTTGCCAGTTTTTCGGCGACCTGCTACGACTATGACAGTCACTGGCAGTCGCCTAAAAATCGCGTAAGTGCGACAGGCCCATTAGTAACCAAGTGGATAAAATGTTAAGTAAAAGAGAATAGAAATCCATTACAATAAAAAGACCCAAACCTAAAACCTACATATGCATGTCTTTGGATAGGGCAGAAAATTAGAATAAATAGGGAGAAACAGTTTGGGCTGGCAGGTGAGACAGCAGAGGACACAGGTATACCATAATATGCAAAATAATTATAGTGACGCAAGTACATCTGACAGTAACTGGAAGAAAATTTTGGAGTCATACATGAACAGCACAGGACCAAGTCATTCGGCGTACTGACCATCAAGCACGACTTGCACAAATACAATTTTATTCTCCCAATACTCTGATCAATTCTCTCCTAATTCTGCCCCTCACCTGCACACCTTACTGTATCATAGATTTAGAGTTGTACAGCATGGAAACAGTTTCTTCAACTCCAACTCATCTATGCCAATCAAGTTTAGTTTAGAAATAGTTCAAGTTCGAGTGAGTTTATTGTCATGTGTCCCTGTATAGGACAATGAAATTCTTGCTTTGCTTAAGCACACAGAAAATAGTAGGCATTTACTACAAAACAGATAAATGTGTCCATATACCATGATATAAATATATACACACATGAATAAATAAACTGATAAAGTGCAAATAGCAGAAAGTGGTTATTAATAATCAGAGTTTTGTCCGAGCCAGGTTTAATAGCCTGATGGCTGTGGGGAAGTAGCTATTCCTGAACCTGGTTGTTGCAGTCTTCAGGCTGCAAGATGGAATGCAAATACAAGATGGAAATAGGCTCATCGGCCCACCAAGTCCATGCCGACCATCGATCACATGTTCACACTAGTTCTAGGTTATCCTACTTTCTCATCCACTTCCTACAAATTGGGGGCAATTTTACAGACGCCAATCAACCTCCAAACCTGCATGTCTTTGGGATTGGGAGGAAAGCAGAACATCTGAAAGAAACCTATAAAGTCACAGGGAGAATGTGCATGCTGTACACAGACAGGACAGGACTGAACCTAGGTTTCTAGCATTGAGGCAATAGCTCTATCACTGTGCCACTGTTGCACAACCGAGCGAGGCCTACCTGCCTGTGCCTGGCCTTTATCCCTCCAAACCTTTCCTATTAGTGTAGCTGTCCAAGTGTCTTTTAAGTGACATAATTGTACCGGCCTTTGCCATTTTGTCTGACAGCTCGTTCCTTGTACGTGCCATTCTGTGTGGAAAATGTTGGCCCTTAGATCCTTTTAAATCTTTGCCCCTCACCTTAAAACAATGCCCTCTAATTTTTGACCTCCCATCCCTAAGGAAAAGATTGTAGCTACTCATCTTATCTATGCCCCTCTTGGTTTTATAATAAATCTCTATAGAGGTCTCCCTCAGGCTCCTTCGCTCCAGGGAAAAAAAGACCCAGTCTATCCAGCCCATCCTTAAAATTCAAACACGCCAGATCTAGGAACATTCTCATAAATCTTTTTACACATCTTTTCCAGTTTAACGACATCCTTCCTATAGCAGGGCTAATGGCCCTTACTGATGTATTTCACAGTTATAAGGTAACGATGTAACCGCTGTACTGACCGATGAAGGCATGTGTGCAAGTGTCCAATAAGCGAGTTCGGTATTCCGACAGCGCATGGCCAGGTCAAAGGTCACAAGCGAAAAACACCCTCGGCAGCTGTGCCACGGCATGGACATAGACCTGCGCCTCATCTGCAGCCAGGATCGATCCCAGGTCTCTGGAGCCGCAATCGCTGCCAAACCACCACTGGACCATCCCTGTTCCCTCCCGAGTGCCTCCTCCCCCCCCCCCCCCCCCCCCAGTCCGGGCGGCCAGAGACGTCGGGAGTCAGATGGGAGCGGTGCCCCCAGGCCCACAGCCAGCGCAGAGAAGCAGCGCTAATTTAGCTCAACTCTGCCTGTTTTGCTGGGTCAACAGACAGCCCTGCCTGGACTTACGGGAACGACCGCCCAAGCTAACAGCCAGCGCGGAGAAGCAGCGCTAACTCCACCTCCGGGCTGGTGTCTCGTCATTCCTGGCAGGGCCGTAGGTTAACCCAGCGAGAGACAGAGTTGAGCTGAATTTAGCACTGCTTCTCCGCCCTGGCTGTGGGCCTGTGCCGTCGTTCTCGTCAGTCCAGGCAGGGCTGTCAGTTGACCGGATGAGACAGGTAGAGTTGAACTAGATTTAGCCCTGTTTCTCCGCGCTGGCTGTGGCTCCCGTCTGACCCCCGACGTCTCTGGTCGCCCCGGGGCACAGGGGGCACTCGGGAGGGGACGGGGATGGTCCATTGGCGATTCCGTAGCGACCCGGGTTTGATCCTGGCTGCAGATGAGGCACAGGTCTGTGTCCGCGGCACGGCTGCCGAGTTTTTATCGCTTGTGACCGTGATTCCTTGCGTTTTTCAGAATACCAAACTTGTCTATCTATATGGCAACCCGGGAGGAAAACAGAACATCTGATTCATATGGAAACAAATAAATTGTTGGGCAATGGGAGTGGAACGAGAGAAGTAGCTCTTTCAAAAAATTGGTTCAGGCACAGTGGGTCAAGGGGCCCCTTCTGAGCTTTTCTATGGTTTGGAGGAGGGAAAAAAGGCGCCTCTAGAGACAAATAAACTAAAATAGAACAAACCTGCTGAGAGCAAGTTTAGAGAAAAGTTATATAGAGCAAGATTTTAAGGACAAAGAGAGACTGAAAAAGAGAGGAAATAAAGATTTTAAATATACTTATTCCAACTTTGAGTTGAAGGAAGATACACAATAATTTGGGATGTGGGGATATGCAGTGCCTTCAAATCAATCAAAAACTATCCGATACATTTCACTGGATCAGATGCTTTGGAGAAAATCTACAACATGGGATGGACTCACTAGAGAGGAACTTTCTTTCCAAATAAATATTGACAAAATCAAAGTAATAGCTGTAAATTCATCCATGGCTAAATAAAATTGCAAAGTCCAAAACTTGGTTCTTGAAGGGCTGTACATTTAGGTTAGAATGTGTTCAGAGTAGGTTTGGTACCTAAAAAAGGGGGGTTCCCGGCTGGCTTCACAAGGAATGTCAGCCCAGAGGCCCTCCTCAACTACATGGTCCCAATGCTGAAGAGCTGCCCCAGAACCTCAATGTGGGTTATGTCCATCGTGAGATACAATGGACAGGGTCATCACTGTGCATCAACCCCAGTTGATCAAAACAGCAGCAGCAATCACTCTGTGACTTCATATCCATCTCCATTACTTGAAAGGTACGGTGGAAAATCCTTCTCAAATTCACTTGCTGTCAAAAAATGTGTTTGCATCTGTTGCCAGTGACATGGCAGCATGGGAATCATGCCCTTGGCCAAATGTCAATGAAGCCCAGTGTCAAGCAAGGATGCAATATCACCACTGCACGTTACTCAGTCTTTCCAACAATGCTACTCATATCAGCTAATCAGTCACCCCAAATCCAGTCATCGAGCAGCTATACTCAGACGACACTTGTAAATTCACATAAATATAGGCCAAGCTCAAATTACAGTCAACTCATTCACTTAAGTATATAAGCTTACATTTGATTGCCAAAAAACAAAGATCCATGCTAATCTGCCCTTACTGTAGATCGCCAACCCCCATAACTATACTGTGGAGGATGCAGACTACTTTCTCTACTGCAACAACCACCTCTCAGTGAAGGTAGACATCAGTGATGAAATTCAACACATTCACAGCACCTAGCAAAGCCTTCAACTATCCAGGGAATAGGTTCAGCATATCACCGGATACTCCAACAAACTCCTCCAGATGCACTGTAGAAAGTATCCCGACTAATTGCACCATGGTCTGCCACGGCAATTCAAAGGCACAGAAATATAAGGGAGATATAATACAAAGAGTATTAGACTCAGCCCAGTCCATCATGGTCACAGCCCAACCCAGCAATGAAAGTATCTACGAGGCATTGCCTTAGGATAACAGCACCCCATTATAAAGGATCCCTGCCATCCAGACAATACAGATCAGCCCACGACAGTTCAATCTTGTTACCATCATCGGACAAGAGGCTTCGAAGCTTGAAGTCTCCCGCTGCCAGGTTAAAGAACAGCTACTTTCCTACAACCATCAGGTTCTTGAACTGACCAACAAAATCCTAATCCTACCTTGGCAATGGAACACTGTAGACTATCTCTTGCATTACCATGGACTTTTTTTCTAATTGTGCACAATGCAAGCACAATGTTTAATGTTAATGTGTTGTTAGAGTCTATGTGCCTGTGATGCTGCTGCAAGCAGAATTTTCATTGTACTTGTACCTCACTCTATATGTACATAACAATTGTTGGCGACAGTTCTCTGTCATGAAGTAATCCTTAATAATGTTTTACAACTTTGGTAAGGATTCCACTTGCCAAAGGAGCTTTGGTGTTTGTCATTGCTGGATGGCCTTTTCAACATTTTGCCAGGTTGGGATAACACCAAGATCGTTGCACATTGAAAGAACTGCAGATGCTGGTTTACACTGAAGATAGGCACAAAATGTTGGAGTAACTCAGCAGGACAGGCAGCATCTCTGGATAGAAGGAATGGGTGACATTTTGAGTCGAGACGCTTCTTTAGGCGGAGTCAGGGGAGAGGGAACATAGAGATATGGAAGGGTAAGGTGTGAAAACGAGACATCAAAGGAGAGGAAGTTCAAGGAAAATGTAGAATAGAGGCACATTGTTATTGGATGGAGTCAAGAACAGTCTCAACAAATACTCGTGCCTCATCCACCAGACTCTGACCGCATCTGGCTTTGATAAAATCGCCTCCTTTCTTAACTTTCTGGCAGCATGATGGCACAGGTAGTGGTGTCACTATCTCACAGCCCCCGTGACCTAGATTCAATACCGACCTTTGATACAGTCCATACAGTTTGCACATTCTCTCTCCTTTGTTTTTCTTTGGGTGCTCCGGTCCCTCCCAAACCCCCAAAGACAGCAAGTTGGTAGGTTAATTTGCTGCTGTATGAGAGTCGCAAAGTAATAGAATCTGGAGATAGTGGATTGGAAATTTGGAGAGAATAAAAATCGGGTTTGTGTAAATGGGTACTTAATAGTCCGCCTGAATTGAATGAGCTGTGGGCCTATTTCTATCACTGTGACTGTCTCTGTGGACCAAACCCAGAGGTATTTAGGCCAGGGATGGCCTTTGAGATTTACAAACCTGCTTATTGCAGGATTGCTTGAGATCTTTTCACCCAACATTTATCCTCAAGATGAGCATTTTGATGTACTTCTCCGTTCAGATGTTTGTGAATCGGATTCCAATGTGGCTCAATGCTGCTCCCCCCCCCCCCCCCCCCCCAATCCCATTTTCCTGCCTTCGCTCCATAACCCTTAGCACCTGTTCTAATCAAGAATTTGTCTATCTCTGCCTTAAAAATATCCACTGTTGGCAGAGAACCCAAACTCCTCACTTTGAATGATAGAGGGCCTCAGGGCAGTTGGAATATTGTGAATACTCTGCAGTTCCCAATATAGAGTTGTCCTTGGGGGCACTAACTTCTTTGTGGGGTCTTCAATTCTCCTGCAGCTTCATCCCTGTTGCCAAAATTGTTTGGAACAAGGTCAATGGAGATGAGACGTAATGTGCTAGAGTAACTCAGTAGGTCAGGCAGCATCTCTGAAGAACATGGATAGGTGATGTTTCGGGTCAGGAGCCTTCTTCGGATGTCTGCAGTTCCATGCGTCTCTCACTGGAGATGAGAGGGGATTGGGTGGTCAGTACATGGCGATCATGACATCCCTCCAGTCCCTCATTTGGACAATGATGTCCACTAGCAGGTGTTCAGATTAAGGATATTTTTTTTTTTCTGATGAAACTGGGTGCTGCTTATAATACAATGCAATACTATTTATTTGTTGTCATTTGAACCTCATTGAGGTTCAAACGAAATTTGGTTTCTGCAGTCATACAAACAAGTAGAAGAACCAAGACACAACACAATTTACACAAACATCCATCACAGTGAATCTCCTCCTCACTGTGATGGAAGGCAAAGTCATATCTCTCCCCTGCACTCCCCATTGTCCTCCCGATGTCAAAGTCAAAGCCCCCGGCGGGCGATGGGGAATAAGTCCCGCGGCCATTAAAGCCGCGCCGGGCGATGCAAGGCCACGCTCCGGGTCTTGATGTTGGAGCCCCCGACGGGCGATGACAAGTCCCGCGGCCGTTAAAGTCGCGCCGGGCGATGTAAGGCCCCGCTCGAGGTCATCCTCATCCTCAACCCCGCAACTCGGGCGGGAGAAGTCGCCGTTGCGGAAGCCCCGAAAAGCGGTCTCCCACCAGGGACCCGCAAGCACCCGGTGTTACCGTCCACCAGACCTGCGGCTGGAGCCTCCGAATCTCCGGGGTCGGGCCGCAGCAGCGCACCACCACAGCTCCTCCCGTTCCGAACTCGGCCAGCTCTGCGAAGGTAAGTAGTCCGCAGGCTCCGCGACCGGAGCCCCCAGGTCGTTCCGGTTGGAGGCCGCTCCCTGGTGCTAGGCCCCAATGACAACAGAGACCCGACAGAGAAAAGGTCGGGTCCTCCGTATAGGGAAGAGATTTTAAAAGTTTCCCCCCCCCCACCACCCCACACATACCCAGTTAAAAAAAAACCCCCACTATAACTACACTCAAACGAGACAAGAAAATTAAAAAAAGGCAGACGGACTGCAGAGGCCGCTGCGACGTGAGTCGCGCCACACTGCCATGTTCCAAAATAAGTCCACTGGAGTTTACTTTACCAACTACTTTGCCTCATACCTCTCCAGGAGGGTTGTATCTTTTCCAACTACGGCACTAAATTGACCGAAGAGACTTTTTAGCTTCCTGCTGAGAATGTTCGAGGTCAGAGAAGAATTCCTCTCCAACTTCATCCCTTAACTCCAGGGAGTGTTTGGCCTGATGACTACAAAATACTTGTTGCACTCGAGAGTGGGCCCCAAGGGTTCAGATGCAATCACAAATTCCAGGTGGTAAGCAGGAGTGAGGGGTTGATATTGACAGGAAAGCAGCAGACCCTCTCAAAACCAGCTCGCTCATAAAGCCGACCCTCCCATGCATTCCACTTCCCATCTGCTTCGCAA